>NC_056726.1:224311062-224344641 GCF_019279795.1 Protopterus annectens
TCGTATTTAGCTGCCAGGATTTTGGCAATAGCAGTTGGTGCTGTATATTTAGTGCCATTGTGCTGTAACTCAGAGCACAGCTGAGTGTTGCCATTGAGATTCTTGACATAGCTATAGGATGCTTTGTGGTTGTCTTTAGAATCAGTGGTGATTTTGTATTTTGATTTTGATTTTGTATTATGATTTTATGAGGGATCTTAGCTTCTTACTGAGGCTTGTCCAGGGAGTTCCTCTAGTTGTGGGATTTTACTCTTTTTTGCAACAGTTTTTCTTATGTTGTAGAGTTTGTTTATGGCAAGGGACCACCAGATTGACTTCCTTTTTTTGGAGGATAGCATCTTGGTTCTGTTAGAGATAGCATGATCCATGCACTTGTCTAAGTGCTTATAAAGTGCATTTGTGTAGGATTCAGCAGTTGTACCTCTATTGTCCGTCAGCATGGGTGTTGTGAAGTTTGCCACTTCTGTCTTAAGAAGCATGAAGTTGGCTTTGGAAAATTTTTTTACGGCGGTTTCCCTAATGGGGGGTGGAGGCAGGATGTGGATGTTGTGGCTGCTTAGTTTGTGGTCGGATGTGACCAACAAGGAATTGACCTCTGATCTGGAACTGGTCGCTCATGTTGGTAATGACCAGGTCTAGGATATTGCTGCCCCTGGTGGGGGTGTGGATAAGTTGATCCAAGGCGTTGGAACTTATGAATTCCAGAAAACATTGAGCAAAAAAGTTGGTACATGAGTAGTTTTCCCAGTTAATGGTGGGGCAATTGAAATTGCCCATTATTAGGGTGTTGGGTTGTACCCTAATATTTTCCAGTGTATCAAGGTATGAGGAGTGGGAATCCTGGGGCATGGTGGGGGATCTTCTGCAAGTTTCAGTTTGGATTGCGGCCTTGCCCAGAGTTAGTTGCACTTAGATAATCTCGGATTCATTATGCTGAGCAACTAGCCTGGAGGTGTGGATAGCCTTAATGAGTATGGACACGCCTCTGCCTTTATTGTTTCGGTCCAGGTTAGGTGGCCGAAATGTGTGGTATGAATTATAGCCTGGTAATGAAGTGGTGCTCACAGGAGACTTGAACCAGGTCTCATTCACTACACGGATGTCGATGTTCTCCATTTTACAGAGTGCCTCGAGTGAATGCATTTTCAGGTTTAGACTTCTAGCATTGAGTAGCATTACCCTCAGATTTTGCTTGCTTGTACCTGTTACAGTGGTGGATTTGTCATTTGAACCTTGCCTAAAAAAAGGCACTATGGGGTGGCAAGAGCCTTAGCCAGTATCCGAAATCCCAAGGGTGACAGGTGCAGGCAATCTCTGGCAAAGCATCGTGGTCTATCGATCATGTCATCCCAGGCAGACAGATACTGGATCCTCTTAGAATGACACCAGAAGCTTAGCCAATTGTTGAAGTCAATCATTTTGTCCTTGTTCTGTGGTATCATTCTGGGTGATGGCAGGATGCTACTCAGGGATAGGGTCATACTTGCCTGGGCTACAAGATCCTAGAGCTCCTCCATGTCTCTTTTCATGTAGTCCAGGGAGGTACGTCTCAGGTCATTCACACCAACTTGGACAATGACAGAGTCATATTTGTACTTGTGAACTGACCTGAGTGCATGCGTTATGTGGTGGATCCTGGCACCCGACAGGCAGCTGACCGTAACTTTCTCCTTGTTTAGCCTGGTGAGTGAAACATCAGTGTGCCTTACTATCGAGTCAGATATGACTAGGGTGTTAGCTACGTTGTTATGCCTTATGAGCTGTGGTTGTGTGGCACACTGAGTGTGTGGGCTGTGTGTCATTTGGGTTGTGTTGGGGGTGGTGGTTGCATGCGTTTCTAATTTAGAGGCCTGTTGCTGGAGCAGATTTTTATTGAGAGCCCCCGCGAATGTAGATGTGCGTTTTGTTTTGGTATATGTGTGTTTTTTGGTGGTGTAGGTTTTGAGGGACTATGTGATGAGCGTGGTGTGGTGCATGTGTTTACCTTCTTCTCTTGACTGTCTAGTCCACTCTTCGATGAAGAGAGCTTTGCTTCCAGTTTGGCTATACAAGTGCATCTCTCACAGGTTATAGTGTGGGTTGGTAGGAGGAGAGGGTTGTCTGTGTACATGAGGGAATTTCTGCATTGCCCCAAGATGCCCAGATTAATCAGGTAGAGAGGAGAAAGCACTGGGAGCTCACCCTTAGACATGCCTGGATAGGTGCTTAAGTACTAAAATCTCCTCTAGACAAGTGAGGAAAGTTGAGTGCTGTAGTAATTTGTAGCTTATTTAGTGCTTACGAGTTCTGAACAAGTGCTGAGTTCATAGAAACAGATTTGAGTGCTAAAACTAAAAAAAAACTGGCTAGTTCTAAGGGAAAATTTGAAGAGCAGACTTTATGGCGCCAGGAATAGTTTAACCCTAGCTAAGTGGCATTGCATAAAGTGTATTTTTTGTTTGATTGTTTGTTTGTTTGCTCATTTGCTACTGTTATAGTAAACAAACTGATTTAAACAAATTAACCAATAAAAAGCTAAAAAATGGGCCCTGTTCCAGCAGTCTTCAATCATACGCATTCTAACTGCACACTCCTGCCACTAGTGTGCAGGGGAACCTTCTCCAAAAAATGATGAGCTGGATTAGTGCTCAAGTTATACAAACAAAGCAAGATTCAGCAGGTCTGAATTTAGTCTATGCTACAGCAAACCAGGTGTACCAATTTCAGAAATAAATAGGTTAGATAAGCAGGCACAACAAGCATTTATCCAGAAACTCCCAGCTCAAAAGGGCAGAATCTACCCTCTCCTCCCACAATTGTGTAGACCACAAATTCTTAATGTAAAATAACTGGCCCGAAGCCCAGGTGCTTAAACCAAAATTAATACACTCATGGAATAACAGACAACTAAGCCTTCAATCAGCAACTCCCAACTTAGAAGGATGTAAGCTACCTGTCCTGCCACAGCAGTGCAGACCACAAACCTCCTTAATATAAAACAACTGGTCTGAAGCCCAAGTGCTTCAACAAAAGGCTTGGAATAACAGTTACAATTTAATCAGGCTACTAAAAATCCGTAATAATTGCAGCAGAATAAATGCAATAAAGTAGGAAGAAACACAAATACAGTAAAAGCAGATGAATAAAGTGCAATATTTTTATATAACAATAGAAAACGAGCAAACTGATTTAAACAAATTATCCAATTAACCAGTAAAAAAGCTCAAAACTGTGCCCTGTTTTAGCAGTCTTCAATTAGACAAGTTCTAACTGCACAGTCCTACCACTAGGGTGCAGGGAAATCTTCTCCAAAGAAGATGTCCTGGATTAGTGCTCAAGTTATACCAACAAAGCTAGATTCATCATGCCTGATTCTAGTCTATACTACAGCAAACAAGGCGCACCAATTTCAGAAAGAAACAGTTCAAATAAGCAGGCACAATAATCCTTTAACTAGAAATTCCCAGCTTAGAAAGGCAGAATCTAACCTCTCCTCCCACAACAGTGCAGACCACAGACCTTCTTAATGTAAAATAACTGGCCTGAAGACCAAGTGCTTAAACCAGAACTAATACTTTTTTAGAATAACAGACACTCGGCCTTCAATCAGCAATTTCCAATTTAGAAGGATGTACGCTACTTGTCCTGCCACAACAGTGCAGACCACAAACCTTCTTAATGTAAAACAACTGGTCTGAAGCCCAAGTGCTTAAACTGAAAGGCTTAGAATAACAGTTACAATTTAATCAGGCTACTACCAAGCAGTAATACATGCAGCAGAAGAAATACAAATTATGTCTGAGTCCTTAATCGATCTGTTCTAATATGTGCCTGACTCACAAGAGACAGAGATGTGGTCTCTCTTCAAGTTTTAATATGCATTTAAAAGCAGAATACAAGTAAAACACAAGGTTAAGAAAACAAATCACAGTATTCAAAATAGAAAAAGGCAGTAAAGTAATACAAAATACAACAAATAAAAAGAAAACTAACCTTTCCCTCACAGCAAAGTTTGGCAGAGTCTGGGTGAGCCTTTTCTTGAGGATTGGCTCACAAAATAGCACAAATGGAGACCACCACGATGAAATAAAAAGTATATAAGCTAAATAATTTAATGAAACAAGTGCTTTCACGTGTATTCAACACGCTTCTTCAGGTTTTAACATTAGTACTCAGCAGAGGTTCTTATATACGCTTACTGATCAGTTAATTCATGAGTTAATAGATAAATTAAGCAAACTGCTGAAACCAATTGAAGCAGCATAATAAAACAATGACTCCTATAGTCTAAAATCAGATAGAGCCAATCCAAACATAGTTCCCTCAGCCCTTTGGGATATATACTATATTAAAGAAAACTCTCATAAAATAACTATAATTAAATAAGATGTAAAATATAACTATAAAACAACCACATAAAATAAAATAAAAATTAGAAGTAAAGTAACCTAATTTAACAATGGGCTATACAATGTCTATTGATAACAAAAACATGTATAAAAGCACACATAATATCAAAGACATATAACTTAGCTCATATTAAATATTTAACATATATATAATCTGTCATAAAAATAAAACAATACATATACAAATTCAGATATAAATAAACGGAGCAGCAATGTTATTACTATGATCAATTGCGTGCCATCAGGATAGGTTTTATGCTAACATACTGATTGAGTCCAGGTTCAACATGAGCCCTCATTTTTAGAATCCAATTCAACTCCACTGTCTCCAGATAATTCATTTTATTACCACCCCGTTTATTAATATCTACAACTTGTAGGGCTCGGAACTTAAAGGCATGATTAGTATGTACAGCCACATGTTTAGCCAAGGCATTGCTTAAATTCACTTTCCTTATGTCATATATATGATTATAAATCCGGTCCGGTCTTTCAATCTTCTTGACGTCATGCCTACATAAAAAGCTGTACACTCTGTGCAGGTGGCTAAATATATTAAGTTCACTCTCTCACAATTGACATAAAAGTTGGGTGTAAAAACGTAATCAAAATTAGGATGGAGGAATTGATGTTCATTAGCTATAAATTTACACATATTGCATCTATTACATGGGAAGGTACCATATTTTGGAACCCGCCTATCTATATTATTAGTTAACATACCAGTCTTTTCAATGCATAGAAGCCTTTTCAAATTTTTGCTATTCCTATACCTAAAGTTAGGAGTTCGCCCTACTAGCTTGGAGCACTGATGATTTATTAATATGTTCCAGTTTTTTCTAATAATGCTAGTTATATACTTAATATCACTTGTATATCTAGTTGTGAAAACTACCTTAGTTTGATTATACTTAAACCTAGTGTTATGTTCAATCATAGAATATTTAGGATTCCTAGCACCTTCTAGACCATCAACCACTGTATCTAATATAGAATGTTTCACATCTTGTAATAAAGAGGCGGTATAGCCTCTTTCCTGGAATAGCTCATCCATGAGGTCTCTTTGTAAATTCCTATAAATCTCATTCCTGCACAATCTTGTTATTCTCATAAGTTGGCTTTTAACAATATTTGGAAACACAAAGTGCGGATGCATACTATTATAGTGTAACAGTGAGTTTTTCCAGCACTGTTTTCTGTAAAGAGTAGTTGAAATTAAACCTTCTGAGTCTCTAAAAATTGTAATATCCAGGAAGTCCAACTTAACAGAAAATATTTCCATTGTGAATCTCAAGAAGTTAGTAGTAGATTCTAAATATGTGACAGAGTCTCTTAATAAATCCAGACTTTCATCCCAAACAATTAATATGTCGTCTACAAAACGTCTATAAAGTAAAATGTGTTTGAAGAACTCACTGTTAAACATATAAGTGCTTTCCCATTGATGCATAACCAAATTTGCATACGAGTTTGCGCATGGGGTGCCCATGGTGACACCCCATGTCTGTGCATATACTGCATTACGATACATAAATTATTATTAAGCACCACATCCAAGAGCGTACATACAAATATCTACAAATTACTGTCTAACCCTCCCATTTTACGCAAGATCTCTCTAATGGCCTCTAGTCCATATTCATTGGGAATCACTGTAAATAAATTTTTAACATCTAAAGATGCCAAAATAAGATTTTGTATCTTTTGTTAGACTTTCAAGGTCATTCAGTAACTGATAGGGGTCTTTTAAAATAGTTGGAATACTTCTAGCCAAAGGCCCCAATACTGTTTCCAGGTAACAAGAAATATTCTCAGTAACCCATCCAGCTCCCGAGACTTTGGGTCGTATAGGAGGAGGAAAAATGCCTTTATGTATTTTTGGTAGACCTTTAATTAAAGGTATCAAGGGGAATTCCACTAATAAATATTCATAGAATTCCCTTGTGATTTGTCTACACATCAAAAGGTCATATAGAACATCATGGATGTTCCTTATAATGCCAGTAACAACATTTTGCTCAATAGGACGATATGTATTACCATCATTCAACATGTTCAGCATCATTTCATTATACATCAAGGCATCTAATAACACAATACCTCCCCCTTTATCAGCTGGTTGAATAATCAAATTAGTATCATGAGATAAACTAAAGAGGGAGCGCCACTCATTAGCATCAAGATTATAATATAAATTCTTAGGTGTAGTAACCGAAAAATAATCATAGAAATCCTGTTCACATACTTGAACAAAACACTCAGTATTAGAGGGAGAAACAGGTATAAAGGTGCTTCTGCGTTGAGTTTCTGAGTCAATTCCAGTCATTTCATTAAAAAGTAACTTTAAAGATAAATTCCTTGCAAACAGGCGTAAATCAGTCAGTATCTCTGCGAGGTTACTGCTTTGTGAGGGGATAAAGGAAAGGCCTCTATTCAATAGTGCCACCTCACTGGGGCTCAATATATGGCTCGAAAAATTAAATACAAGTTTATTTAATTCCTGTTCCTTCTCCTTACCTCCACAGTCTCGCCTGAGAATTTTCTTTTCTGCCTTCCTCGACTGCTGGATCTCGCCTGTGGCTTGATGCGATACTGTATTGGAAGCGGTAAAAAAACATTATTGACCTTCCCAGGTGCCATTTTCGGTCTAGCACCATTCTTATTCAGAGAAGCCTGTTCCTCCAAGGCTTGTTGATTGGGAGGTGGAGTATCCGTTACTGGCAAGACGTCAGACGTCACGTTTCCACCTAAAGGGGTGGTATTTAGTCTCCTGCGTAACCGTTCTAATAAAATTTAAAGGAGCAGTTTTTGGATTCTGTGTCTCACTAACTGTATTATGATGGTGATCTTGCTCATACAAATGTTCATTATCTTGGCGAGTATTTTTCAGCCATACAAAGACCTGACCAGACAAAAAATCACGATAGTCTCTTTGTAATTTTTTGGATTTAATCTGTTGTAATTTATCTCTATAGGCCATGACTTGCATATACATAGTGTCTATTTTTCTCTCATAACTCTCACCTTTATAGTGATTACATAGATCTCTATGCAGAGTCTCTACTTTTATAGTAAGTTCATTTTCAATAGGTGAAAAATAGTCTATGATAAGCTTCATGTATTGGTTACTTAGATCCAAATTTAATTGTTGCCACTTCTTCAGCAACTCAGGATGGCTATCACCGTAGGTCGGCATGCATAATATTCGCATGCCTCGCGGTACTATATGGAAGTGAAGGCTTGCTTCCATATGCCTCCTTTGCCAAATCAGTCTATGTAATTTGTATGTCATTTTCAAGTTCAACACAAGGTTAAGAAAACAAATCACAGTATTCAAAATAGAAAAAGGCAGTAAAGTAATACAAAATACAACAAATAAAAAGAAAACTAACCTTTCCCTCACAGCAAAGTTTAGCAGAGTCTGGGTGAGCCTTTCCTTGATGATTGGCTCCTCATAGCACCTTTCCGGCATCGACTGACTCAGTCGATTCAGTATGTTCTTCTCCTCTTCTATCAGATGGGCATATTAGTCAACCTGGCAAAATCCAATCTGATTCCCACACACCGATTGGAGTTCATAGGAGCTCATTTGGATTCAGTGTCGGAGATTGCAACTCTTCCTCTGTGCAGAATTCAGTTGATAAGGGAACTGGTCTTACAGATTTTGGACCTACCCTGCCTCCAGTTCATTTAGTTCTTCGGGCACTCCGTTCCATGGCCTTTGCCATTCTTCTGGCCAGGTACCAAATGCTGGTGTTACACTGGACTTTAGCCGTCCAGTTGTTGGCTCTTCTTCTTCCCGTCTGACCAGAAAACTGAGGTCTGTGTGCAGACGTCCGCTCTAGTGGTGGCTTCGGTTGCAGGATCTCTCTCTAGGTAGGCCTTTCACTCTCCCTCTCCGACAGCCACAGTGACCATGGACACCTCCCTCCTGGGCTGGCGGGCATTTTCTGAGGAAGACCACGTAAGGCACGTGGTCCCCATTAGAGACCAAGTTACATTTAAATATTCTAGAGATGAGGGCAATTCTTCTGTCATTGCAAGTCTTACAGGACTGCCTTCCTCTAGGGATGATTGCAGTCCATACAGACAGCATGGCAGTTATTTGGTACGTCAACAAACAAGGGAGAACATGTTCTTACCCATTGTACAAAGAGGCTATGAGAGTGAGGAAATGGGCGATGTCCTCCAGCTGCTTCCTTACTGCAGTGCACATACCTGGGGATTCCAGCGTGTTGACCAACAGGTTCAGCAGATTTATCTTGAGTTCTCATGAGTGGTCCCTTAATCCTTCAGTGGCAAGGCTGATTTTCGACTGTTGGGGTCAGCCATCATGTGACATTTTTGCCACTCCAATCAACCACAAATGCAGCAGGTGTTTTGCCCTGATCCCGTACCTCCAGGAGAGTCTCCAAGGGACAGGCTAGTCCATGCTTGGCCTCCGGGTCTCCTTTACTCATACCCACCTTTTCCCTTAATACCAAAAGTTCTGAGGAAAGAGCTGTGCCTGAGGACATCCCTTACCCTCATTGCTCCTGTCTGGCCTTGTCAACTGTGTTTCTCTATCGGGTCTCATCTGAAGTATCTGCCATGGATACTAGATCCCCGTCAGGATCTGATTTCCTATCCATTGGGGCTTCATCTCTCAAACCTTCGGACCCTTCACCTAACCACATGATTTCTTCATTTCCAGTGTTAAACGGTCCAGGCTTGCATCCCCTATTAAGCACACTATTTTGGAAGTGGAACTATCTGAGCAAGGAGCAGGAATCTGGATCCCTTTACTGCTTCGGTTTCAGATATACTTTTGTTCTTGTCCTTCCTTTTCCGGAGGGAGCAAGTTTTTCCACTATTAAGCTTCAGTTGGCAGCGATTTCTAATTTTCACTAGAGCTTTGAACCCACCTTTTCATCTAGGCTTTGTAAGGCATTTATGAAAGGGTTCTTTCTGCTGCATCCTCCAATTAAGGACCCATTGCCTCTTTGAGACCTCATGTTGGTTCTGCAGTCTCTGACTTGGACCCCCTTTGAGCCTGCCAGTTCCTGTGATCTCAAGTGTCTGTCTTGGAAGACGGCCTTTCTGGCCGGTATAACTTCAGCTTAGAGGGTTTCAGTCTTGCAAGCTCTATTACTCCTTCTTATATGACCTTTTACAAGGACAGGGTCTCTCTGAGAACAAATCCATCTATTTTACCCAAGGTTGCTTCCAAGTTGACCCTTAATGCATTCAGCTTCCAGTATTTTTGCCCATCTATTCCAACATGGGAGAGTATATCCTTCATACCTTGGATTTCATGGACAGTTTTGGTTCTACTTGCATAGGACTAAGGATTTTTGTAATTCAGAGCAGCTTTTTGTGGCCTTCTCTGTTAGCAGACCATTCCAATCTCCAAGTTCACTATTTCTAAATGGATATCTAGCTGCATCTCTGTGGTCCATAATCTGAACCACCTCGAGATTTCAGGTCTTGTTCTTCTAGATCTCTGGCAACTTCTTCAGCTTTCGTAGCAAGGCTTGCTTTAGATGATAACTGTGCTGCTGCCACTTGGTCTAATCCTCACACCTTTAGATCCCATTATAAAATATATGTAATTTTTAGGAGTAGGGATTCTTTTGGCTCAGCAGTACTCCGGCATGTCCTTCCTTGAGGCCTCTCAGGATGTATGGTAGCTGAGGACTCTGACTCTGTGATGATGAATGAAAACATGGATAACATTAGATAGAGTTATGTACTTACCATAACTTGGCATCTGTGTTATAGGAAGTTGGAGTGGTTTTCGTTCTACCTTGATATGAGTATCACAGGCGTATGGTGGCAAACTTGATCTGGGGATCGGAGAGCAGCAGGGCATTATGGGAGAGAGAGGAGCCAGCTGGCTCGAATCCAGTGTCAGATCCAAGACCGTGTGGTGATGAAGACATAGGATAACGCAGATGCCAAGTTATGGTAAGTACATAACTTTTTTTTTTAAAAGATATTTGCAAGCTAGCTATTATGCAATTCCAATTGATGACGTTACAGCTGTCATTAAGCAGTTAGTCACTTAAGACAGCTTGTAAGCCAATTCTGTCCTTCCTATTTTTTAAAAGTAAATTACCTTTAAAAACAGGATGGTGTGCATTTACAAGCTGTTAAGCAGCTATGAGTATCACTTAATGACATGTTATAAACCTGTCATGTTGTCCTTAATAAATAAATAAATAAATAAAAATAAATAAATAAAACCGTAACATTTACAATCTGGCACCAAGCAATGTCAGAGATGTTGGAGGAGTGCTAAAGGGGCATGTTGTCTTGCTAGATCTCTGGGTAAAGGGAGAATTTTGAGTCACTAGCTTGGGAAGGGGGCACTGTCTCTGAGGTTTGAGCATTAACTTCACTTTCGTAGTAAACCAGATGTAGTTTCTACCTGTTAGCCCCTGCATTTAATTTTCTGACTGAGCATCACCTTGAGTTTGGTAGCATTAACTGTTGGATTGATTTTGGAGATGAATCTGCCAAAAATGTGCCAAGGTCTTTGTATCTTAAAGAAATTTGGTCATGTTTAGTTATTTTTGTCCTCCTCACTGCAGCTGACTATCAAGTTGTGTTTTAGACCTTTTCAGTCATAGATTCATAAGTTAGTACAACCCTTTGGATCTGATCATGGAGCTGTCAAGCATACAGCAGTTTGGGTTTTCTCTTTGTATGACCCTTATTCTGACCCTGGTGACTGAATTGGCCACCACATTACCGTGAGAGCATCCTTTGCTCTTCCAGTGGCACAAGAATGCTCCCACCCACATAACCTGGGAGCTCAATCAATGGCTTGGGATTGCCAGGCTGATATTCCTCAGTCTTATGGACATTGTGAACTTGCAAGCTTCCATTTGTTGAGGAGCAGTCGGCTAATGGAAATCAGTTTTCCTCCTCCCAGTGGGGAGCAAGCTGGCATAAGCTTCCCCCATCCTTCCCTGTCCAACTCCTCATCTCCCAAGCTGCTAATCTGTTTCATGTCCGCTGGGTTATAGTCAGTGCTTTGTCCTACTTCACAGAGCCAGGTTGTTTATAGTTAGCATTTTTTTTTTTAAGCAGAGATTCTGAGTTGGAAGATCATCTGACCTGCAGTGACCTCTGAATTGAAAACACAGGGAGGACAGCCTTTTATATAGAAGTCTGGGAAGTTCTGTCTACAGCTTTTTTCATCTATATTTTAGGTTTGTTTCAGTGACCATTTTTGATGGTTTTAGCTCTGCTTTCCCAGTGGAAGTTGGTGTGATTGACTTGGAACGTCTTACTGATTAAAACTGCTGCATATTTTCTTTTTCCCTTTCTGTCTCCTTCTCTGCTTTGAACCATTTCATTTTTGGTCATTTCTATTCTGTATCTTTCATAATGCTTTTCACTTCTAGACTATCCTGTAAAAGAACCAGTTGTTCAGCAATACTACCTGTTAAGTAGATGGAATAGGTAAAGTTCCAGCAATGTTGCACAACGTCTGCGTTTCATGGATTTTTAGTAATGTACTACTTTTCAGTCAAGGATAGTTTTTTAAAGCCAGATACAGTTGATTGCATCTTTCGTTGAATTAGGTGATTGGAAAGTGAACCTGACATAGTGCCTCGATGAGTTTTTCTGTTGTAGGGTTTAATCACGCCAGTGTGAAATGATTCGCAGTACATACCTTTCTTGGGTAATGTGACAGCAGGCTCTGGGTTGACAGGATTTTGCAGTTATGATGCCATTTGTGTACATGTGAGAACCAACTCCACTCAGACACATTTACTGTCTTGAATAATCTGTGATTAAGCAGGGTTTGCATGTCACTGTTCCTGCAATATATCTCGTTTAATTTTTCTTTTTTCCATTATGTTTTACAAAAGACTTGACAGTAAATGTTCAAGGGCTATCGTTGACTGATGGAGCACAAAGAAAGACTGTGAGCTTTTGTCTTGAAATATTGAATGACTAGTCATTCGTTTCAATTGGCATTTGTGATATCAACTTGTTTTAAATCGCTTCTTTTTTTCACTTTTTTCACAGATCTTATTTCATGTTTGGACAGATCAAGTCATTATACAGAAGAGCAGTATAGGTAAAATGTGATTAATATTTTTTTTAGCATCTTTCATTTCAAGTCTGTCATATGCTATTGATGTGGATAATTGTACGTCACAGGTTCTGTAATTTGGAAATTTTGTAAATCTGAAAAAAATTTGTTTTGAGGAAAAAAACAGTTTTTGGGGAAAAATTTCCAAGATCCACTACGCATTACTCAACATTCACAGTTTTTCAACTGAAGAGTCAAAAAAAAAAGTCTGCTCCTGGACAGATACACATCTCCCCTAGGAACCATTCCATTCCCATTTCTGTGCCCTATCCTAGCCCTTCTACTTTTACACATTTTTGATGAAGATAAAAAAAATTAAAAAAAAATTAAATTCTAGCAGATTGATTGTTTAGTGTTGCAAGAAATTGCTGCTGTTTATACTTTGGATAGAGCGCTGTAGTACTTAATTAAAAGCAAACAAAAAAGAAATACTTTTAAAATGGCAAACTGCTTGCTGTAATGTATTTGTAGGTTTGACTGCAAATGCATTATCAACTTTTAAAAGCAAGTATCCGAGTAATTAGGAATGACCAGGCGCATCACTTAACACTTTGTGCCCAGGGCAGTTGTCCCCATTTGCTCCATCCTAGCCATGCTTCTGTGTTCTGAGCTGTACTAGTGCAATCATTTCAGTGTTAAACAGCCAAGATTGTGTGTGTGTGTGTGTGTGTGTGTGTGTGTGTGTGTGTGTGTGTGTGTGTGTGTGTGTGTCTGTGTGTGTCTGTGTGTGTCTGTGTGTGTGTGTGTGTGTGTCTGTGTGTGTGTGTCTGTGTGTGTGTGTCTGTGTGTGTGTCTGTCTGTGTGTGTGTGTGTCTGTCTGTGTGTGTGTCTGTGTGTGTGTTTGTGTAGGTTAGAGGCATTCCAATTGTCTAAAGAGCATAGACATTTTGAGTATATAATACATAAGGCCTCCTTGATGGTGACATCATTTCAAGTTTTTTGTTTCTAAGAACCTATGTTCAGTGATGTCTGCATTCCTGTACCAGTGCTGGAGCCTGTAGTCAACCAGCCTAATCCCAGGGGGAGAGGTCCATTTAATCACTCGGAGTGCTTTCCTCAGGACTAAAGGACTCCCTCCTGGGATAGTCATCCAGGCATATTTAAACTGGCTTGTCCCAGCTGTGAAGAGTCCTTCAGGTCATCCTGCTGCAGGGCTTGCATCTCCGGGACTAGATACTAAGCACATGTTTGACTTAGTTGGAGCTTGAGTCACAGGTGAAGGATTGTACCCTTAGAGAATCTGGTCTGATGCTTGCATTGTGTTTGGTTGAGGTTTTCCTCTGTTGTGCTATGCTTGATTGGTGCAGAAACACTTGCTCCAGTTCCCCTAGCACCCGGCACATTTCTGTGTTAACCTTCTCTACTAATGAGCTTTTTCTCCACACTTAGTGGGGAACATAGGTGTGCCCTGTATTTTGTTACCCATTAGTTATCAGAAGGTGAGGGACTTCATTTCATTGCCTATAAGAAGAGATAATTCTACCTCCCTATTCTGCTTTGCCTTTTAGATGACCTCACCATAAGAAATAGTGTATACTGGCTTTGAACCTTTATTCTACCATCTTAAAAATGCTTGAAAAAGGTTCTTGTGAAGAGGCCTGAAGGCAGTGGGTTACCCCCCATGAACTGATTAAGTATGGATCCAATGTCTTTTCTGTCTCTTCTCAAACTTGCGGGTCTCTGATCTGATTTCGGATCCAGTCTCAAGCTTTGGATCTGGTGCTCAGGCTCCTCCCCTACCTATAATCCCTTGTGTAAGGAACAAGCTACATTGCATCTCCTTTGCTGCAATCAGCACTTGATGGGTCTTTAGTGCTGAGTAGTAGCCTTTTGCTTAAAGTACTTATCTAACACATTTCCCTGATCTCTCCCTCTTAGGTTTTATGCTACAGTTTTAGCTCTCTTTTATCTCTAACTTTTCTTATAGAAAGTTTAAAAAATAATAGTATTTCAGTTGTAAATTCTTTTGCAGGAGTTTATGGCCTTATAGACTATCATGTCCTCCTCTTTCTGCCTTCTATTTTTGACTGGACAGATGGCTGATATGCCCTCCAGGTTTAAAAGGTGTGTGGCTTGTTCCCACAAATTACATAATCTAGACATCCATGAGATGCGAGTTTACTGCCTAGGGCCTTCTCATTTTGACATTGCCTTTTTCATCTTTTAAGGCTTGTGGTCATCAAGCCATTGTCGGGAGATGGAACAACTTGATTTAAAGGGTCTCCTACAGCTGTCACATGAGGGAAACCCTCTTCAGGTTTGGAGAAGTCTCCACCTGCTGCTGCTTTCTCTTAATCATCAAAACTGCCTGGTAAATTTAGAGACAAATTTACAGAAAGAGAAAAGGAGAATGAAAAAGGCAAAGAATCAACTCTACCAAAAGAGATCCATGGATCTGACACCCTTGTTGGCTCTGTCCACTAAGATCTCCAGACCTTCGGAGCCAATGCTGTTTTTGGATCTGATAATTATCTGATCCGTAACTCTATCCATGTTTTCCCTGGATCCCATCTTCCCCATGCTGCATTCTCCAGTCCTGCACGATAGACCACATTATCCTAAAAGACCCCTTCTTCTACTTCATCTCTGAGATCATTTAGATTTTCTCAGAGTCTGACAGAAGCCAGGTATGGATAAGATGTTGAGGCATTTCCTTTGGTCCCAAATCTAGTTGAGAGTACTCCCAGTTTCCAGCTTCTGTCTGATCCAGAAGAGCCGTTTTTTCTCCTCACTCATTAATGGCTCCTTCTGAACACTCTGATAGGACCCCCTGGATCCAGCTTTTGCCTAGGGTAAATTTGCATCAGAGCTAAGGCTTCATACTTCCTCAATGAAGTCTGCTTTAACACTGTCGGAGCCATCATAGTCTCGGAGCAGAACTGTTCGTACTGGGATTTGATCAAAGATGGTCTTTCTTTAGGGGGATTGATACTTGATAGTTTAGCTCTGGTGGCGGCCTTTGATCCTAGCTGAATGGCTTCTAGTTTCAAGCTGCCGTCATGAGGTTTGGCTGCGACAGCAATGCTTCCCAAATCTCATTGAGCTCTGCTTGCAAGGCTTTTAAGAGTACTCTCTCAACTTAGAGAGAGGTCTTCTTTCAGAGTGGGATCCAGCCCTCACCCATATGATTTCCTAACGTCCGCAGCCTGCTCTCCCGGTGGTCCCATCAGGACAGCCAGTTCTTGAGAGCCTCAAGAATCTTCTGCCAAAGGAGACTATCTGTTTAAGTTCTCCCCTGAGCAACCCACAGAGGAGGTTCACAGGAAACAAGTGTAAGAGGAGACACTTTTATTCCCCTGAGGAATCCCTGACCACTGACACTGATTTTGAGGGAGAAGGTTCTTCCAGAACCTCCCTTGAATTTGTCTCATTCGGAGCGATACTCAAACGTCTTAGACAGAAAGGGTTTGGTCTTCCCAAGTGCGTTCTCTAGAGTAATCAGATTTTCTTGAGACTTTCATATATGGCCAACCTACTTCACAGTTGGTTCCCTTTGACTGACGAGATGATCAACCTGATCTCCTCTCAGGCATGGAAGGAACCAGCCAATGTTCAGCTTATCCAAGAAGTGCGACAGGTTTTTGTTTGCACCCAAAGACAGTCCCATATTGGAGCAAGGGTCCTGTCGTAGATTCTTTGGTAGTGGCAGCAGCCACTAAGAAGGATCTTGCAGAAGAAAGCTCCTATGTCCATCTACTGAACAGTCTCTCGCATGTATTGGACAGGTTTGGGAAGTGTCTACGCCTTATCTAAAGCTGCAAAGTATGGTGTATAAAACAGTGGTGCAGACAGTACTGCTGTGTGGTACAGAAATCTGGACAGTGAAGACAGAGCAGTTGAGAAGACTAGATGTGATAATATCTGAGGTGGGTGGTAGGATGCACACTGAGACAGATGAAGAAATAAGGGCATCAGAACAAAGAGTTCTAATTGCAGAGAAGGTCAAAGGGAACAGATTACAATTGTTTGAGCATGTTCACAAGAAAGCAAAAGACTGTTGAAGATGATTTGGAACAGAGAGAAAAAAAGCAAGAGGAAATGAGGGTGTCCTGCAAAGAGATTGGTAGATTGTGTGAGAGAAGACCCATGACAGTCAACTAGTGCAGAGGATTAAGAGTGAGCTGTAAGCAAGCTGCTTTGTGTAGTCCAGGTCTGATTTCCTCAGTCTCCATTTGCCTTCCCCTTAACCAGACAGTGCATCAGGGTCACCCCTGAAAAAGTTATACATGTATGTCCAGTGGGCTTATCTAGTTAACACATCCCGGGGTAGAAGTTTCTAATTCTGCCTAACAACTTGGCAGGTGATTACTATAGACAAATTGGTATTAAAGACTTTGACTTAGGGTTAACTGGAGAGTTCCTGAAAATTACTGAAGCTCAGCTTGTACAATAGACTCCACAGTGTCAGCCTCAAAGGTTCAGTTTTGCCTATAGGAAGCCCGATTGCTGTAACCCCATCCCATTCTCGGGTAAAAAGAGGCATCCAAGAAGTCCCACCAAGCAAGAGAGGATCAGGAACCTATTCAATATTATTTTGGTTCCAAAGAAAATAAGGACATTGTGTCAGTTTTGGATCTCACTGACGTAAATCTTTGTCAAGAAGACTCCATTCAGAATAGTTACAGTGCAATTGATTGTGCCACGCTTGATTTCCTGGATGCCTATTTCCTTGTCAAAATTGTCAAGGCGTCCAGAAGATTTTTGAACTTCCATCTTGGGAGCCAGTCACTTTAGGTTCTTAGACCTGCCCTTTGGCTCACCACAGTTGCCTCTGTGTTTACCTAGTGCATGGTAGTAGTTGCAGCCCTTCTGTGTCTAATTGTGTTAAACGTATTAACATAATTAAGTGAGACTCCTAGCTGCTACAGCCAAGGAATCCCTTGTAAAAGCTAGAGATTACTTTCCACAGCTCTGTATATCTTTGGACATTTCAGTAAGTCGCAACTTCAGGCTACTCAATCTGTTGTCTTCATAGGATGCCATCTGGGCACAATGATTTGCATTGCGAGCCTTCCTTCAACAGGATTCATTCTTTCAGAAACATAGTTGAATACCCCTTCAATCAATGGACACCCCCAGCCTCCTTGGTACTGAAGGATCTTGTCTGATAGCTTCAACTATTGTCATGATTTTTCATGAGAATCCTTTAGTGGATGATGATAGCTGTTAGATCACTTCAGCACTCCCAGCTGTATAACTCAGCTTTGTGGATGTTACCTGAATTTGAGGTTGTCCCCTCCCAACAGTAACCCTTGGAAGACCCTTCATCCTTCCAACCCCATTAGCAACAGTAACCACAGATGTTCTTCATGTTTCACTGTTGCAGTCATCACATTTGGTTTATTCCTGCCAGGGTAGCCCTTGGCCGGTCCGAATACCAGAGACTTAGTATTTCTGCGTTGGTTGCTGTCACTTGAGGACTGATGTCATGTCGTCAGTGGTATAAAGCAAGGCAGCCGATGCCATTACATCAGTCTTTCTTGCCTGATTGCCCGAAACAGAAGCAGTTCGCACGAGTGCCAGTCGGCCGCTACCTGAGTTTTTGTTTCCGAATTGAAGTTGAAGTCTTCTAAAGTTAAGTACCCCGTTGGGGATCCTTTTTTCTTGCACTAACCGATGTCAGAAAAAGTTAATAATTGTCTCGCCTGTGGAAAGCAAATACCACACACAGACTTCCACTCTTACTGCGTCACTTGTCTAGGCCCAGACCACGACGTCCTCTGTTGTCGCTTCTGTGCTTTGTTCAGTGCCAGAACTGTCTGTCGGCAGGCCCTTATTGTAGCCAGATATTTTCGTTTACAGTCCTAGAATTCTGATATGGCTTCCATAAGACATCTGACAGCAGATCTTCCAAAAACACGTAAAGATAATGACAGAGACAGACCGCACAGGTCCAAACCTACTGACGACGCTTCCGTTAAGCTAGTTGCCAGTCCTCCGGTACTCAGTGAGGCACTTTTGCAGCCCCTGATGCCCTCTTCAGTTGATTCGCAGGCTGCTACCAAAATGCCTTTGTAGTCCGGTATGCCGCAAAACTCTTCTTCGTCTAAGGATCCTGTGGTCGTCTCTTCCTTGGATGGGTCTGGAGCCGTTGAGCAGAATCTTGACACAAACCGACGTCTTCGTTCACGACTACCGTTCTTTCGAAAACAACCGAGTTCCTTAGGCTCAGGGTTCGAACCACACCCAAGAAACCGACTACCCACTCTCAGGTGCCTGCTACCTTGCCTCAGTCTCAAATGCTTAAAATGGCAGAAGACCTTATCATGCTGATCAGGGGAAGCCAAGCTACCCCCTGAAAAAGCAAGAGAGATTTGTCCCCAGTAGTTTTGTCTGAAAGAGTCAGATGAATCTGATGCATCTAACTATGAAGACACGCAACCCCTCTCCACTTATGAGGATTTTGATGCAGAGGAATCCATTCCTTCAGACTTTCCCCCAGAGGATTTTTCCTTTGGGGAAACCCTGCTTACTTTAAGGGAGCATTTCCAGTGTGAGAGTCAGGACTACCCTCAGTTTAAAAAGAGACTGAGGGAATTCCTAGATCTTCCACAACACAGACCATTGGCCATTCCCCCCAGTCCTGGATGTGGTGGATGATGTTTTCCTTGAATCCAGCTTGACACCTGATGCCCTATCTCCTGCTCCCAGAAAACCAGACGGGTACTACAGAGAGTCCCTGTCTCGGACAAATATCTTTTTAAAAATCCAGCAACTGACCCTGAGGTCATTTCTCAAGGGCCAAAAAGGATTAAAGCAACCTCTGCCAAGAATCCCACCCCCTCAGGCAGGGATTTCCCGAGCATCGGACAGTTGTGGTAAAAAAGTATACACTTCAGCTACTCTTGCTATCAGGGCACTAAATTGTCAGTTCCATATTCCCTCCAGTACAACTCTTTGAGTGTGTACCTTTAACTCTTAGTGGGTGTGGCCTGAGCCTTTAAAAATGAAGTTATCACCTTATAATTCAAACAAATACTCCATGACAGAGGTCAAATGTCAATATAAGTGTGTTTTGCCATCATGTATGTTTCAAGATAAAATATTCTGATACCTTGTATGTAGCATGAGTTTGGAGTTATTAATGCAAGTATGAATTAGTAATATTTGACACCTAGAGGAGCAGTAGGAGGTAACTGCAGATGCACCTGGAGGCGTCACTCGGATGTAATATCAGCAACATACCTTGGAACTACTTTAAACAAAAATGTCTTCCTTTTCTGCTTGGGCAGAATCTAAAAATTTACAAAACTTAATGCATTCCGCAAGTCAAGTACACAGTTTGCACTGTGGTTTTGATGTCCTACAAGCTTCTTGCAGGGCAGCAGTCACTGGATCTGTCATTAGAAGACATGCATGGCTTAAGGAACAATCCCTACCAGACCATGTCAAATATAAATTGTTGGATGCCCCCTTGCACAAAGATAACTTATTTGTCAAACAAGTAAACGAAAAAAACAAAACTTCGTAGAACACCAAAAGTCGGGAGAAGGCAGGCAGCCAGTAACGTAACACTGAAAGTTGAACAGAGAGTACTCGTTTAACGTTTAACAAGTTTATTGAGACAAGACACGTTTTCGTCTCTCTTAAATGAGAAACTTCTTCAGAAATACATAAAAATATGACACTCGGACTATTTAAAAGTTCCGCCCAAAGGCCAACCAGTGTCATCACCCAATCAGCAACACTCTAAAATTTTTAAAGGTTTTTAAAGGTACAGCGTGGAAAAAAATTTTTGCTGTACGATACAATCTAATCTATTAAAGTAAAACAATATTACTTGCAAGTGTTACAATGTTTAAAATCAAAATCCATGTAAATTTAACATTTAAATAACTTATTTGTCACTAAGGCAGAGGTCTTAAGATGGAAGAAAAAGCAACATCTATGCCAAAAGTTAAAGATTTCTTGCAGGTTCAGCCCCCTAGGTTCAGCAGGCATTTTCCGTCCAAGCACTAGTCCTTTCCTGCTCTGAGCAAACAGGCCCAACCTAGGTCCCGTGGAAACAGACCACCCTAGGCAGCAGTCCCAGGGAATGCAGAGATCTAAGCAGTGGACTACCACCACATCAAAACCAGGAAGCTCTAGGCCACCCCTTTAGGGTAGGAGCTCACAATGACTCACCTCCTCCTGACCTCCCCTCTGCCCACCTTCACTTGCCCTTAAGAGGAAAACCCTATTTTCACTCAAGCACCTGGTGCACCATTACCAAGGACCAATGAGTTCTAAACATTGTATCTCAGGGATACAAATTCTCCTTCCACACCCTTCCAACCCCAAAAGGGTTCCGAGATCTCCCACCAAATCACAGGGCAGAGGCTCGAAAGCAAATCCATTCTCTGCTTTCTTTGAGGGCAGCAGAGCACGCTCCTGCAGAACAGATGGGCCAGGGCTTCTACTCCAGACTTTTTCTGGTGCCCAGAAAAGAGAGCACCTGGCATCCCATCCTCACTCTATCAATTCTAAATACCTTCAAGGTGATCCCAAAATTCAAAACGCTCACCCTCCAGCAGCTGCTACCCATGCTGTCCAAGGACGCTTGGCTAGCCACCCTGGATCTAAAAGAGGCCTACCTCACATTCCTGTCAGGGAATCATGCAGGAAATACCTCCGCTTCAGGGCAGGATCTCAACACTTTCAGTTCTCTGTGCTTCCTTTTGGCTTATCTACTGCTCCCAGAGTTTTCACAAAATGCCTGGCTCTGGCCATATTCAAATGTACCCCTACTCAGACAACTGCCTTATTCAGGCAGACAGCCAGGAAAAGTTGCTCAAGCACCTGGCCTTTGTAAAGACCCCACTAGCCTCCCTAGGGTACACATTCAACGAAAAGAAATCAAAACAGATGCCCACCCAAAGGATAATCTTCCTGGGAGCAAGTCTGGACACAGCATCCCAGATGGCATACCTTACACCAGAGAAACAAATTTTCCTGACAGCCTACGTCTCTCAACTGGCCACCAGGCCCCAGCTTTCTGCAAGGAAATTCCTGCAAGCTCTGGGGTTCACGGCATCTTGCATACTACTCATTCCATATGCCAGACTGCATATGAGGAAACTTCAGTAGTATCTAAAGAGCCTTTAGTGTCAACACTCTCAAGACCTGGAAACTCTTCTATCTGTAATTCCTTGTCTCAGAAAGGAGTTTCTTTGGTGGGCAACAGCATGCTCCCACAACAAGGGACTGCCCTTCTCCCCACACCCTGCCGCCCAGACCCTCACCACAGATGCATCAGACTATGCTTGGGGTGCACACCTGGACGGCAGGTGTATACAGGGCCAATAGAGCCCACAGCAAGTCTCCCTGCACATTAATCAAAAAGAGATGATGGCTGTGCAGCACGCCTTGATAGCTTTCAAACCCCTTCTCTCTCCAGGGGTTCTCCTGATCAAAACAGACACCACCGTGATGTGGTACATCAGCAAGCAGGGAGGGACTCGCTCCTATCCTCTATGCAGGCTGGCCATGACCCTTTGGCTCACAGTGTCTTCCATGCAAGTACATCTGTTAACTCAATACCTACCAGACTCTCTCAACTCCCTGGCAGACCAATTAAGCAGAAACATGCTGGACCCACACGAGTGGCAGCTCAGTAGAAGTACCTTCACCCTAATAACTCAGAAATGGGGAACCCTGAAGGTTGACCTATTTGCCTGCCGCACCAACCATCAGTTCAGCAAATTCTGCACCAGGGAGCATCACTGCATGGCTTGGAACGTGGATGCCCTGTCCTTCCCCTGGGTCAACCTCTCAGTCTAGGCCTTTCCTCCCGTACCTCTCATCCTCAGGGTACTGCTCAAAATAAGGCAGGAAAAAGCAAGGACCATTCTTATAGCTCCAGACTGACCCCAATAACACTGGTACCCCTTGCTGCCTCCATGGCATCTTCCTCCGATTCCAAACCTTTTAACCAAGACCGAAGAAGAATTCATGTGTCCCCAATTGCAGACACTCAGTTTGGCAGCTTGGCTTATTCCCTAACCCCAAACCAATCTGCCATCCTCAGTAAACAGGTTCTGGATGTTATCCAGAATCCCTAGCACCAGAAAGTCTTATGCAGATAAATGGAAAAGGTTCTGCACCTGGATCCAGGCTAAGGGAGCCAATATGGCACAGCCCTCCATCCCTCTCATCCTGGATTACTTAGCTGACCTACTACATAGTCTCTCTCCTCCATAAAAATTCATGCCTCTGCTATTTCTGCTCATTTTCCCACTGAGCAGTCCCTTTTCTCACACCCTTTGATCAAACAGTTCCTCAGAGAGGCTAGCAACTTGAGGCCCCCCCAGAAGGGCACCAACACCAGCTTGGGACCTTAACTTTGTCTTGGAAAAGCTCACCATGCTTCCTTTCGAACCAGCTTCTTCTGCAGAGCTAAAATTTTTCTCCGGGAAGACAACATTCCTTCTGGCCATCACTTCAGCCAGAAGAGTCTCTGAGCTGCAAGCACTCATGGCTGTGGTACCTTTCATCATCTTCCATACAGACCAGGTATCCCTCAGAACTAACCCATCCTTCATGCCCAAGGTGGTGTCAAGTGTAGCTCTCAACCAATCCATTCATTTGCCTACTTTCTTTCCTAATCCCCAGAACAAGGGGGGAAAGTATTCTTCACTCTCTAGATGTGCATAGACAGCTTGGATACTATCTGGACAGGACTAAATCCCTTAAAGTCTGATAAATTGCTGGTTAGTTTTGCTACAGGGGCAGAAGGCAAAGCCATCTCCAAACAGACCATTTCCAAATGGATAGCCCACTGCATCCATTTCTTCTACAAACAGCATGATAAACCTCCCCCAAAGGGGATCAGGACACACTCCACCAGAGCAGCTTGCACCTCTGCAGCTTTCCTCAGAGGAGCCCCCACCAGGAACATCCTGGAGGCTGCCACCTGTACAACGGTTCACACTTTTACCAAGCATTACCACCTGCCTCTCTTCTTCAAATCCAGGGCAGGGTTTGCCTCTGCAGTCTTTCAGGGCATCTTAGCCAGCTACTAGATTCCCTGACTGCCGCCACCCATTTCCTCAGCTTTGGGAATCTACCCAAATGTGATGACTGCAACAGTGAAACACGAAGAGCATAGTACTGTTGTGTACACTTACCATAAATGTAGATGTTCGAGTGTATTCACTGTTGCAGTCCTGGATGTTCTTCGTGTTTCACTGTTGCAGTCATCACACTTGGGTTATTTTCTTGCAGGTAGCCCTCAGTCCTCCGGAATACCAGAGTTTTGGGATTTCTGTGTCTGATACTATCGCCTCTTCCATGACATCCAGTCATCAGGGGTATAACACATGCAGCCGACGCCATTACACCAGCTTTTCTTGCCGAGCAGAGCCCGAAGCAGTTTGCAAGTGCCGATCGGCCGCAAACTGAAATTTTCGTTATTTGAGTTTCAAACCTGAAGTCTTCTAAAGCTAAGTACCCCGTTGTGGATCCTTTTTTCTTGCTTTAACCAATGTCAGAAAAAGTTGACACTTGTCTTGCCTGTGGAAAGCAAATACCTCAGAGATTTTCATTCTTACTGCATCACCTGTTTAGGCAAAGACCACGATGTTCCTCGCCGTCGGTTTTGTGCCCTTCAACACCTGAACTGTCATCATCTATTTTTGTCGCTAAATTCTTTCGCTCTCTTTTGCCGTATTCTGAAATGGCTTCGATAAGCCATCCAACTACCGATCTTTCGAAAAAATGTATGGATAAAGACAGAGATAGACCGCATAGGTCCTAAACTGTCGACGCTTCCATTAAGCTAGTTGCCAGTCTGCCCGGTACTCAGTGAAGCGGTTTCGCAACTCCCGATACCCACTTCTGCAGATTCGCAAGCCTCTACTGAGACCCATTCGGAGACTGGTATGCCGCGAGATGCTTCTTCGACTATGGAACCTGCAAATGTCTCTACCTTGGATGGGTCTGGAGCCGTTGTGCAGGCACTGGCTTCTGAGGGTGTATTCAGACCTTCTGATATTCGTATTAAACCAATGACTTTGTTTCTGACTAAATCTACCAAATTTCTCAGGCTCAGAGTTTGCATTACACCTAGGAATCCAACGACCAAAGCGCATTCTCAAGCTCCCATACCACAGTAGCAAATACTTAGGATGGTTGAAGACCTTATTACTTTAGTCAGCGGAAGCCAGCACTCCCCCTCTGAAAGACAAAGAATTGATTTTCCTTCTGATTCTACAGATCGAGTCCGATGACTCTGACCCCTCTGATTACCAGGACATACCCTTATCTCTACCTATGAGGATTCAGATGCAGAGGATTCCATTCCCTCAGCTTCCCCCCAGAGGACTTTTCTTTCGGTGAAACCCTACATACCCTCAGAGAGCATTTCCGCTGGGAGTGCCAGGACTACTCACAGTCCAAAAAGAGACTCCTGGAATTTTTTTCAACTTTCCTCAGCACAGGCCCCTAGCTATCCCCCTGTTCTGAAAATTGTGGATGATGTCTTTGTGGAATCCAGTCTTACCCCTGATACTTTGCCACCAGCTCCTAAAAAGCCTGACAGGTACTACAGAGTACCTGACTCTCAAATTTCTTTTTAAATATCCCACTGCGGATCCAGAGACCATTTCCCAGGGACCTAAAGGTATTAAGGCTACTGCAGCCAAAAACCCTACCCCTTCGTACAGCGATTCTAGGGGTTAGACAGATGGGGGGAAAATGTATGTACCTCGGGAACTCTTGCCATCAGGGCTTTAAATTGCCAGTTTCACATGTTGAAGTACCAGCAGCATATTATGGCAGTAATTACACAAAAATTATGTTGATTCTTAATTTTGCAGAAAATAAAGATTTACAAGAGTTAATGCATTCTGCAAACCAAGTTGGAAAACATACTTTGCAGTGTGGTTTTGATGCCTTACAAGCATCTTGCAGGGCTGCTGTCACTGGGTCTGTTCTGAGAAGGCATGCTTGGCTGAAGGAACAAATCTTGCCAGACCATGTCAAAGCAAAACTACTAGATGCTCAATTACACCAAGAAAGTTTGCTTGGCACAAAAGCAGAAGTTGTTCTTAAAGATGGAGGAAAAAGCTAAATATGTGCAAACTGTTAACGATTTCCTACAGGTACAGCCACCTAGATTCAGTAAGCATTTGCCTTCTAAGACCTGGTCCTTTCCAGTCCCTCCCAGACATTCTCAGTCCAAACCCAGGGGCAACAGACCACCAAGACTACAGTCTCAGGGTATGCACAGATCTAAACAATGGAGTACTCCCACCTCAAAAACAGGGAGTGGTAAGCCACCCTCTTATGGAAAAAGTTCACAACGACTTGTCCTTCATCCTTCCCAGCCATACCCAAGTACTTGCACCCCTAGGAGGAAAGATCACCCTGCATGCAAAAAACTGGGTGTACATTACCCAGGACAGATGGGTCTTAAACATTGTATCCCGGGGATACAGATTCTACTTCCACAGTCTACCAACCCCAAGCGGATTGCCAGACCTTCCCCCAAACCAGTGGGCAGAGGCCCAAAAGCAAGTACATTCTCTGATCAGCATCAGGGCTATTCAACCTGTTCCAATAGAACAATGGGGACAGGGTGTCTACTCCAGACCATTTCTGGTGCCCAGAAAAGAAAACTCTTGGCGCCCTATCCTGGATCTGTCAGTTCTCAACACCTTCCTGGTGGTGCCAAAATTCAAAATACTTAACTTCAACAGCTGCTTCCTCTGCTAGCCAAGGACTCCTGGCTGGTCACCCTAGACTTAAAAGAAGCTTATCTGCACATCCCTATAAGGGAATCTTGCAGGAAATATCTGCGTTTCAGGGCAGGATCTATGCACTATCAGTTCTCTGTACTTCTCTTTCGCTTATCTACTGCACCCAGGTTATTCACAAAGTGCCTGGCTCCAGCCATTGCATACTGCAGGCAAAGAAAAAAAAATTTACCCATACTTGGATGACTGCCTGATTCTGGCAGTCAGTCAGTAACTGATACTACAGCACCTGACATTTGTAAAGAGACTACTAACTTCTCTGGGGTATACCATCAACGAAAAAAAATCATATCTGATACCCAGCCAAAAAATTGTATTCCCGGGAGCAAGCTTGAACACAACCTCCCAGATGGCATTCCTCACTCCAGAAAAGCAGGTTTATCTGACAAATTAATTCATTCTAATGGCCACCCAAACTCTGGTATCTGCAAGAAAAATACTGCAAGCCCCAGGGTTCATGGCCTCCTGCATTCTCCTAATTCCATATACAAGACTTCATATGAAGAAACTTCAGTGGTACTTAAAAAGTCTCTGGTGTCAACATTCTCAGGACCTGGAAACAGTGATCCCTATCATTCCTTGCCTAAGGACAGAGTTCCTTTGGTGGGCAGAGGCCTGCTACCACAATGAGGGACTCCCTTTCACTCAACCCCCTGCCGCCCAAACCCTGACAGCAGACCCATCAGACTATGCATGTGGGGCTCACATGGCAGGCAAATGCATTCAAGGCAAATGGAGCCTAGGACAAATGCAGCTGCATATCAATCAAAAAGAAATGTTAGCTGTACGGAATGCACTGACAGCCTTCAAATACCTTATCCTTCCAGGACAACTCTTGATAAAGATAGACAACACAACAGTTATGTGGTACATAAACAAGCAGGGGGGAACTCATTCCTACCCAATCTGCAGGTTAGCCATGGCTCTGTGGAACACAGCCTTGAGCAGTCAAGTGCACCTGCAAGCTCAATTCCTGCCAGGCAAAGAAAATTTACTGGCAGACGATTTAAGCAGAAATCTAATGGACCCACACGAGTGGAAAATGGACCCCAACTCATTCAAGCTTCTAATCCACAGGTGGGGAACACCAGAGGTGGATCTCTTTGATTCCCCCCAAAACCATCAATTGAGCAAATTTTGCACCAGAACTCCCCACAGCCAAGCAAGGAAAGTGGATGCCCTTTCCTTTACATGGGAAAAGAGCATCCAGAAAAAAAAATGCTGCAACCTATGAAAAGTAAATGTTTCCTCTCTTTCTGGTTCATGGAGCAGGATCTCTGAGAGGTGGAGAAATGTACCCCAGTGACCGACCGACTTTTCCTTGCTCATTCCTGGTGAGTGTATCCCTGACTTTTGGATCAGAGTGGCACCACCAAATGGGAAGTTTAGAAAGGACTCCTTGAAGCAGTCCACAAAGTTACATAAGCACATCTAGGCATGACAGCTCATAGTAATACTGGTGTCTGTTGCGCACACTGTACTGTCTGAAGCATTTGGGAGAAGCCTCATGGATACTTTAAAGATGGGAATGCATAGTAGACTGCTGATGCTCCAGAGAATTTTTAGCCTCCTGTGGTTACTGTGTAAACAATTTTAGACATCTCCACAACCAATTTTGGAGCCTTGTTAAGTGCGCCAAGTAATTCATCACATGCATTGCCAAGGTGGCTGAAGCATGGGTGCACCTCCCCAGGCAGTTCAACATCTGTGATTCCTTGTTGTGGGGGTGAACCATAGATCTGGCCTTTGGGATCTTTTTCTTGGTGGCTGCAGAAACTGTAATAGCATCCATTGATAGGCACTTAGTCCCTCCTAATGATAGAAGTTTTTGGAGTAATGCTTTTTATTAGGCTTCCAGGAGATTGGCTCCATAATTTGGTTCTCTCCATGTCCTTCAGGACACCAAATCGATGAGTGCATGTGGAGGGAGGACCACCCAGGATGTGGATGTGCCCACGCCAAAGTCGTCAAGAAATACCAGGTCATCTGGGGTGGGGGCTTTGGTGGTCCATCCCTGTGCTGTCTTATCGGTTCTAATAAGTTGCCAAAAGAGGCATCTTGGGGGGGAGGATTTTGAGGACAACTTTACCTAGAGGTTGAAATACTGCTGTGAGCGACTTCTCAGGGGAGCCCACATGCTTCCTCTTGCATCTGCTCTTAAAGTGAACCACATGTTGAGACCACACTGCAGACGGCAACACTGATCTTGTTATGGTACCTGCATAACTTTCATTTTCATATCATCCCATTTACTTAATGCACATTGCAATATTCACTTGCTTCTAAAGTCTGTAGCATCTGAGACTAGACTCCAGTCACTGTAGTAGCTAGGAATTGCTTCTCTGGAATTAGCTTGATGCACGGGCACTATAATGCAACTGATTTCTGCAGTTCTAGACCATAATTTCCTTCATTTCAATGGATGTGTGTACCAGCAGATCAGAGTTGTGGCTGTGGGGTCTAAGCTAGCCCCTGCCTATGCAAACTTAGTTCTCAGTTCATGGGAAGCTGAGAAGCTAGTACTTTTACCAGGCTTTCATAAAATATCCATTTATTGTTATATAGGCTGTCTTTTTTTGCATGGCATCGCTCTAAGACTGAACTAGATGCTTTACAGTCACTTTTGGCTAGCCTGGACTTTCTCTCTTTTGAAGTCTCAGGATGTGGTGATTCTGTCTCTTTCCTTAATACTAATATCTCCTTGGATAAATCCATGAATAAAGTTGTTTCCATCATTCACCGTAAAGACACATACCGAAACAACTTCTACCGATACCCTTTTGGAGTCCGGTATGCCACATAATGCTTCTTCGTCTAAGCATCCTGCAGTCGTCTCTACCTTGGAAGGGTCTGGAGCTGCTGTGCAGGCACCGGCTTCTAAAGAAGTCCTTCGCAACACTGACTGTAGACATAAACCGACGCCTTCTTTCCCGGCTTGATTCGAGTAGATGCCCTGTCCTTCCCCTGGGTAAACCTCTCAGTATATGGCTTTCCTCTATTACCTGTCATTCCCAAGGTACTGATCAAAGTAAGGGAGGAAAAATCAAGGACCATTCTCATAGCTCCAGACAGCACTGGTACCCCTTGTTCCATAGCCTGTCCTCACTGCCCCCATGGAATCTTCCTTAGGTTCCCAACCACCTAACCCAGAGGGCAGGGGAATTCATGCTCCCCCAATTGCAGACACGCAGTTTAGCAGCTTGGCTTATAACAGGACTCCTGACCAATCTGCCCTCCTCAGTAAACCGGTTCTGAATGTTATCTGAGAGGCCAGACGCCCTAGCACCAGAATGTCTTATGCAGATAAATGGAAAAGGTTCTGCACCTGGATCCAGGCTAAGGGAGTCGATATGGCACAGCTCCCCATCCCTCTTATCCTGGATTACTTAGCTGACCTACTACACAGTGGTCTCTCTTTCTCCTCTATAAAAATTCATGCCTCTGCTATTTATGCTCTTTTTCCCACTGAGCAGCCTCTTTTTTCACACCCTCTGATCAAGCAGTTCTTCAGAGGGGGCTAACAACTTGAGGCCCCCCAGAAGGGCACCAGCTCCGGCTTGGGACCTTAACTTTGTCTTGGAAAGGCTCACACTGCTTCCTTTCAAACCAGCTTCTTTTGCTGTGCTAAAATTTCTCTCCTGGAAGACTACCTTCTTCCTGGTCATTACTTCAGCCAGAAGAGTCTCTGAGCTGCAAGCACTCATGGCATTGGAACCCTTCATCATCTTCCATGAAGACAGGGTATCCCAAGGTGGTATCCAGTGTGACTCTCAACCAATCCATCTATTTGCCCACTTTCTTTTCTAACCCTCAAAACAAGGGGGAAAGGATTCTGCAGTCTCTAGATGTGCACAGACAGCTCAGACACTATCTGGACAGGACTAAACACTTCAGAAAATCTGATCAGCTGCTGGTTAGCTTGGCTTCTGGGGCAGAGGGCAAAGCCATCTTCAAGCAAACCATTTCCAAATAGATAGCACACTGCATCCATTTTTGCTACAAGCAGCATGGCAAGCCTCCCCCCATGGGGGTCAGGACCCACTCCACCAGAGCATTCTCCACCTCTGCAGCATTCCTCAGAGTCGTCCCCACCAGGGACATCCCGGAGGCTGCCACCTGGACATCTGTTCACACTTTTAGCAAACATTACCACCTGCCTCTCTTTTCTAAATCCAGGGCAGGTTTTGCCTCTGCACTCTTACAGGGCATGCTAGCCAGCCCTTAGCTGCCTTGACTGCCTCCACCCATTTCCTCAGGTTTGGGAGTCTACCCAAATGTGATGACTGCAACAGTGAATCATGAAGAACATAATACAGTTGTGTACACTTACCATAAATGTAGATGTTAGTGTGTCTTCACTGTTGCAGTCCTGGTTTCCCTCCCTCCTTTCCTTTTTTTCTTTTTTTTACCTTTCTTCCTTGTTGTTCTCCTTCCCTTAGAAGGGACATATTGGTATTTCTTTTCCACTGGTGGGGTCCTGCCACCAGAGCCTGGCCTCCTACTTTGGGGGCTCCTGACCGGTTAGGGCAAGAAAAACTGATGTAATGGTGTCTGCTGCCTTCCTTTATACCCCTGACGACCTGATGTCAGTCTTCAAGCGACAGGAACCGATGCAGAAATACTAAGTCTCTGGTATTCAGGCTGGCCGAGGGCTACCCCAGCAGGGATAACCCAAAACGTGATGACTGCAATAGCGAAGACACTTGAACATCTACATTTATGGTAAGTGTACACAACTGTACTTTGTGGCTACAGTTTTTCTATGTTCCTATTGGTTTGCTACTGATTTATTGCACAAATAATAATCCTTGCCTGAGAATATTTTTAGTTACAATTTAATGTATTACTATATGTGTTTCATATATATATATATATATAACTACTTTTATGATGTTTGTTAGCTTTCTAATGAAGTGATGTAACACTACGGAACAAAAGCGCTCAAGTATTTGTCAATAAACCTACGGATTTTGGATAAACTTATCGTATTACTTAGTGAATTTCTCAATGTCCTCAGTACTTGCTTTCTGTAGTGTTTTGCTGGATTTTTAGTTTTCTTCAGTTTTAGCTGTTTTTGTCATTAATAGTCTGCCGCATAATAAGAATTATGAAGGTTACAGTAATTGCTGAAGGCTCTACTGACACCCGACTTGCAACACTAGCTCTGCAGTTAAGAGAAACAATTAACAGGGCTACAGATGATCTGCAACAATATACATAATTGATAAGGAACTAGCCTAGATCTCCTGCTGCTACTAGTTCGACCCTTAGTAGCACAAGTAGTGGATCAGGGTCCACTTTTGCTACTTCTTCTTCCTCTTCGACTTCTTCCACAGTTCTGAATTTTTTACATTTGGATATTTCTCAAAACCCATTCATCATTGCTTTCACGCAGGAAAGTGACCTATTGACGCAGAATTCTCAGACTTATAAGTTTACACCTCATACTGACTGCAACAGCCTAATTTTTAAACTGGAGAGAGCAGTAATGACTTTCAAAATATTGAGTATAACAATTTGTACCTTAAAGCATGCATTCAACAAAGTATTGTGCCTCAAGGTTTAAGACTATTCAAATACCCTAACTGCACTACTTCTGACTCGCTGTTGTACTCTGAACTCACTGATTTTTACAATGATATGGGCATTCAGGTCTTAAGAATCTTGACTAAGCACAATGCCCTTAATATGGATATTTTGAAAAAGACATTGCCACTCTTCATGAGCAAATCCATCTACACCCCAACTTTCCAGATGAAAAAGTGTTGTATGATGGCATTTCTCCAAAAATTAATAGATTGATAGCAGCTATAATTCAGCGGAAAAACAAACTACAAAGAGATTTGTGGCAATATAAAGCAGAAGAGCTTATCCTATTCTACAGAACAGGCAATTCACACTTCAGCAGCACAGATATTTTCCCCACAGGCAATTTATGTCAGATTGGCAGCCTTCTTCTAATAGACTGCAGTATTCTGTCCCTGCACCTGCCTACTCCCAAGAGGATTTTCATAATGCCTCCCCTGTTAATAATCCACATCCTCACACTTCCCCTGAACCTTTTTTATCTCCACACCTGCATATCCAGATTCCACAGAACATCACACCAGGATGAGAAATCGGGGGGGAGGGGGGAGAGGAAAAGGCAGAGGCAACAGGAGATGCAATCTCAGGACACCCATGAGAACAAGGAGCTACCTTCGAGCTTTAACTTCACCTTCTGCAGCTTGCTTAGCACCTGATACTTTAACTCTTGAAAATGTCATTAACGCATACTGCCCCTCTTGAACAGTTACAAATGGTACAATGTGCTATATTCAGTTTATCCAAATGAACTTTTCCAGACTCTCATTTGCAGTTACTTAATAAAGGATTTTCCTTCATCCCGTCACAAAAGGCTTCGCTGCCAGACTTATTATTGGATCTCTGCTTATATTTACAGAAATTGTATCTGAGAGTTTTATGTGAGAACACAGAGGAAAATGACGTAGATATGTCCCCCTGATAACATTTCATTGTCCACTACTTTGAGAAGGAAAAGCTTATACAACCCTGTACTTAACAATACTCTACATACCTTTCTTAATATTTGCGAAACTGATCTCAGAAAGTTAGTTGCTGCGGAATCGGATAATAACTGGTTTAATATGACTCCTAATGAAAGAGCAGCGCTAAAATCTTTGACCCAGGGCAGATTTTTACGTATAATGCGAGCAGATAAGGGCACTGGTACTGTGCTCATGGAATAAACAGATTGGGTTGATTACTGAAAATGATTTGAAAAATATTAACTATTTTAAACAAGTCTCACTAGAGTTTGTTAATGAACAGTTTGACACTTAGGATGCACAACCTTAAACAAAGTAACAAAATCACTCAGGATGAGTTTGTTTTTGTGTGTAAATCAGCCATCCTTGAGTAAATTGTTTGGGATTCTGAAAATACATAATCCCATTCACCCCCTTTTCATCATATTTCAAACAAAAGAACTAAAACTGAAAGAAGTTCTGAATTTGTAAACAGTGTACTGAACCGGATTATGCAAGCTGCCAGTTTTTACCTACAGGATTCATGGGGCTTTCTAAATGACTTGTTTGTGTTAAACTTAAATGTACATGACTGCATTTTAGTTGCGTTGGATGTGGTGTCTTTGTACATCAATATTCTGCATTTTCAAGGAATGGCCAGTGTTAAACTGTATTTGGAGAAATATGCACACTTCTCCCCACAACGCATGGACACTATTATGCAACTGATTTCTGCAGATGTCCTTCAAGAATGCAACTGCAGTCATAACATATGGGTTGTCCTGCCTCAGGCAGCCCTCAGTCGGCCGGATTCCAAAGTCTGGGTCCGCGCCGCCTCCTTG
>NC_056726.1:224345141-224508033 GCF_019279795.1 Protopterus annectens
AGTTCTGATAAAGCTCTGGTGGTCTTACCGACATAAAAAGCTGGGCATGAAATACAAATAGCAGCATAAACCACATTGTCAGATTTGCAATCATAGTGATTGGGAAAATGTAATGTGAAATTAAGATGTTTAAAAGTGAAGTTATCACCTGTAAAAATGTGTGGACAGGCTATACATTGATTACATGAGAACGTACCAGGGTCATCAGAAAGGGGTAAAGTAGGGTCTAATACAAACCTACCATCTCTATTTTCAAAGGAAAATCTAAGTGACCTAGTTTTTTTGTATAAAAAGGTGGGGTGGTTACCCAGTCTGTTATGGACCTCTTGACTATGTGTTAGAATGTCCCAGTTGTTAAGGATTATATTCTTAACAGTGGAATCTCTACATATAGGAACAGGGAAAGCTAAAGTCCAATCCCTTAAGGCATTTTGTTGAGAAGAAGTAGCTGAAAGAGTGTCAGCATTAAAAGCAATATTATGTGTGAGGTGGTTATGGGGAACAGACTCAGTAGTATTGATAGGAGGTGTATTAAAAGAATTAAGAAGGCTGTCAGTATTAATATTAAAAGAAGGGGGAGTAGTATTACTCTTACTATTAGGTTGGAAACCAGATGTTATAATGGGTGGAAACTTAAAATGTCTAGACTGTGTGACTTCTGTAATAATGTATACACACAAAATAAAGTGGGGGCTTTGCTGTGCCTCCCACACACCCCAACTTAAATATACCAACTACAAGTTTGCACCACAATGGAGAAAACAGCTAAGTCCTGAGAATGGCCCAGCAATTTTTTCCCAGTAAAAAAAAAAAAATCGCTGTTCTGTGATTTCTACAATCTTAGCTTTCGAACTTTACAGTTAGACAGAAGAACGTTTGCTATTTTCATTGTTTGCTCTTCTGATAGAGAACCCATAAATTTGCTTTGTTGAACTTTTTCCGGAAGTCTGTCGAAATGCTGTTGAATCACTATTCTCTTGCAGCACAAACATATTTTAATAATGCTAGACTTCTGGTTTTATTTATGATATTAGAACTGCCTTATAATGGTTGGCACAACTTCAGTTATGAGCCCTAACTTATTTTTTCATTAATATCTAGTTGTTTCAAGATTAATGAATTTTTTAAGTAATTTGAGGAACGTTCCATGAAATGTAAGGCATAAGTGGTTCACAAGGGCAGTTTATTAGGTAGAATCATAAAATATATTGATACCAAGTGAAACCAGTGACTCAACAGGTAGCATGCTCCCTTTTAGGGCTGGAAGAAGAGAAGGCTATGATCTCTGTCCCATGCTTCTTAATTAGATTAATTTTCCAATACTGACACTGCATTATAAGATAAAGGGAGGAGGGGGATGTTGCATTCCCAAGTGTGCTCTTCTTCAGATGAGATATTAAACTGAAGTCCCATCCGCTTGAGTTGGTGGTAGATGAGCTGGATGTAAAAGATGCCAGGGCACATATTGAGGAAGAAAGAATAGATGTTCCTCAGCACCCTGGCCAAATTTCCTCTAGTCATTGTAGTATTGAAGTTGCTTAAGAGTTTGACTAAAGAGTAATTGTCGCGGTTATAAACAATTTTTAAATTCTTGATCCCAGATTCAGAAATCTTTAACTGTTGAAATATCGGTAGATTATCATATTTCCATGTAGGGTTCCAAGGACGAAAGACTGTGACTGAAATCTCTGTAGTTGAATTTGTCATTTGATAATGGTCTGTAATTTCATTTAACATTAGCAGTTGTGAAAGGGAGAGTTTACGGTTATTCATTTGTGTCAGTATAGTTGATTACAAAAAAAAATAGCTGAAAACCATGTTGTAGTCTGAGCAAGTATTAACTCTAAGTCCACCCAACTTTGTTTTGGGATACCTCATCCACCTAGCTATCAGGAAGAGTCTCTTATCAGTTCTGTTTGCTTTGGACCTAGAGGATGTGGGTTAGTTGTTCCAGATTTTTTTGTATGGGATACACCAGTAATGAAGAGACCATTTCTTGAATGTGCTTCTCAGTGACAAGGAGAATGTATGTACCTCTTCCGTGTTAGTGTTTTAAGACCATGAAATGCGTAACCCATGTCATTTGATACCAAGGAGTGATCCTCAGATAAATTCAAGACATGGTTTAATTTATCTTGGATGAATCAATGTTAGTAAGTTATCTACTCTAGCCCAGACTATTTTAGGATAGTTAAGCATATAGTAAAATGCTGTTGCTGTTGTGGATGCAGTTGTGTGTAGTGGAGCAATGGCCAACTGGCATGGCGATAAGGAGGCATGCCTGGATAAGTTTGTAACTTCAGCTAGAAGATGTCAAGACATCTTTTGGATGCACCCTTGGATAAAGTTCTGCTTTTTAAATGCCCTTCCTAAGACGTTTGTGAGCTTGTCAGAAGAAGCAAATGATGGAGCTGGTGAGATAGCTGCTTTGTCATACTATCCCGAAATGTAGCAAAAACTATTCAAAATAAGCATTGACCCATTCATAGAAAGAGGTCCAGGACAGAAAATGTTAAGCAAAGAAATGCTTTTAAAAAGAAGTAGACAGTGAAAGGTGTCCAAGGCAAAAAGCAGCAGTGTAGGTGGAGGGATGGAAGAATCCCCTCTCACACAAAAAAAAAAATCTGACTATTACTCTCTGAATTTCCAGCTTTTCTCCTCTTCCTTTGCCCTATTTCTTTGTCAGCTGCCATACTCATTTCAAGGATAGCATGACATGGGGGGAGGCAAGAGGCATCTCTTCGGATTAAAAATTGAAGATCAGACCTTTTTTGGGTGTGTCTTCGGTTCACTTGGAACAGACCTATGTTGTAGTAGACATACTCCAGCAGTTTCACTTGTAATGCAGTGAAAAAGATCTCTTGAGGAGAGCACGGTCAGCGAGAGCTCTTATTCCTGGGTCTTCCTCACTGGGAAGGATGGGCCTGTCATGGCCGAAGAGAAATTGCCACCATTTTCAAATGCTTACTTTGCAGATCCCACTCCCATTGTTGTTCTTAAGACCCTTCTTCATTGCCTTTGATATAAAGGGCACCTCTTCCCCTGTCCCTGTTCAGATATCTTTGGAGATTCTTGAAGTTTGGGAAGGGCAAGAAAAATTTCAGCAACAGTTGCTCCTGTTTGGTTTGTACACACCACCTTAAGTGTTCAACAGGAGTTAGCATCATTCACATCTCCCCTATGCGAATGACTGACTCATTCATGCTAATTCATTCGAGAAAATGGGCAGATCCCTTTTGAAAACCACTGCCTTAGATAGGGGTTGGCATAATGATTAAGGTGTTTGCCTAATAGATGCAAGGTACAGGGTTTGATTCTTACCTTGGGAAGCATGGGTAGGCTTAAAAGGTCCCCTGGTGTCGTTAGCCTAGTAATCACTTTTGTTTTCTAATTTGAACCTTTGTCACAAATTCATCCCTGGTCTGGCCCCCATGTCTGAAACAGAGGTTTACAGTAAGTAAGTTTATCCCCACATAAGCCGTGGCTACCTCCTTGCCAACATACCTCACCATGTAGGCATCTAAGGTACTTGGGGACAAAACTGGGGTTCGGTTGTGCGACTAAACTTGTGAAGACCCTGGTGGTTATTAACCTAGTGTGAACCTGTGGGTTGCCTGACCATCCTGGAATTCCCTCTAATTTCTGAATTTGATCCTGCTTCCATTGAGGTTCATAGCCTTTCTGATTGCAGCCCTGAGCATGGAAGAAGGCTTTCTCTTACTGTTGAAGGAACATGTCAGCCAGCTATACTTCTCTTTGTGTGTTTTGGGAATTTGAAAATGCTCTGGGCCCTTAGCCTTATGTGTCAGCAGTATCTGTTTTGTAGGTACATTTTGTTAGGTTGTATACTAGGAAGATCCAGAGGTATCCGAGGATCTTCTGGCAGCAAAATTGCCATCCTCTTCATCTGACAGTCATACTCAAGTTCTTCCGGTGGGTTTGATAGGTGGAGAGCAACCTTGGGGCAGACCTGACTTTCTACCCTACAGAGGAGCAGACCCTGTCCACTGATGGCCCTATACATTGCTTGAAGTATACTTTGCACACTAGATAGATAACAGAAACAAGAACTGAGCCATTTTGAGCAAACACGTCATCATTGTAAAAGATGGTACAACATTTGTTTTGGCCATGAAAGCTTTCCTATCAGTGCTGATGGTGGGGACTTTAAAGATAATCAGAACAAAGCACAATTATGTTACATTAGAATGAGTACAACCCTGTCAGGTTTGCCAGCTGTGTAGGCTAATCTTGATGGTGTGGGACCTAGCAGTTTAATTGGGCCTGCAACTTCAAGCAGCTTACATTCTGTAAGCTGAAAATGTGATTGTTTACAAACTGTTCAGGTCAGTGTCATAAGTTGAGTGCAGACTGGATTCTGAAGTGTTCAGGTTACTTTAACCATAGGTCTACCACAAGCTGACTGTTTCATCTCTGGTAAAAATTATTGTAGATTCTCAAGCAAAGGAGCTTAAGTGGTGGATGCATCCAGTGTCTTGTTGTATGGGAACCTTCTGTATGTCTTTCTGCCACTGCTGTTGCCAGTGATGATGCACAATATCAGGTCAGATGTGGCTATGGTCTTATGAGTAGCTTCACTCTGTACTTAAGTGACTGCTGTTAGTTTATGCTCTCTTCTAATTAAGATGATCCAAAAAAGACCCCTTTCTGTCATGCAGCTTTGCAAGTATCTGACTCTGAGATTGAGGAACTTAAAGTCGCACAGATCTTGGAACCCTGACTGACTACACAGACCTTATTCTCCTGACTTTATTTAAAGATGAGCTATCAGAAGAGATCATTAACATGTTGCATGACGCTAGAAGACTGGGCACTAGAAAAATATTTGTCTAAACCAAAATGATTCTCAGGGTCCTAATCCAAAATTATGGCTCTGAAAGGGTACATGAAGCCACAGGTACTGCAATGTTTGGCAGAATTGCAGATTCTGTTTAGGAAGCGCACTTCAACAACTTGCCTTTGAGATGGTTGTCAAGAAAAATATGTCCTGGGACAAAAATCTGATAACAGTTTACATAGCTTTTTGAGGCAGTTTTCTCTAGGCATGTACCTGAAATAAGTCTTGCTACAAAACTGAACAATTTTTATGCAGTGTACATGTCATTATTTGTTTCCCTCCAAGCGCTTGACAACTATATGATCATGTTTTATCAGCCTAAACACAGCTGGTTAAAATCACTTTGTCCCTCAGATTCAAGGCTAGATAAGGTACAAGTGGGATCACTTTGTGAAATTGCTGTGTATCTTAATGAGGAGTTTCTCTTTTCACCACCGTAAATGTGGTGTTAGTATGTTTAGCATCTTGTGTGTGTATGGGAGGGAGGCTTGTCCTGCTTGCTGTGATCTTTTTGGGTGGGGGTGTTGTAGGGAATTGTTCTAGATCAGCTGTAATGGAGCATTGTGTTTCTTGAAAATGATAACGCATTAGTCATTCATCTGTGAAGCATCAGCAACGTATATTCCATCTTACAGAACCAGTTAGCAGACTCAGCATGCAAATAATTCTGGCTCATGAGTGGAAACGGCATTCAAAGACATTTGAAGCTGTTCACAGGAGTTGGGGAATTACTTTGTTTACAGCACCTTTCGGGATTCAGCTGCAACTTTTCTGCTGTCTTCTGTTTCATAGTTCAGCCTTGTAAAATACTTTGTTGTTCCTATGGCTTCAGAGCTTGATGTCTCTTCCCCTTCCCCTGATATAGCGTGTAATAACTTTTTAAAGTGAAATATGTAAAAGATAAATTTCATGGCTTCTCATTGGCCTGACAGCCATGAATTTCTGCGTTAATGAACTGAACTCTGTATCCACAAGGTAGTGTTGACACAGTAACATGTCGGTGCTACACCCCACTCACGTGATTCTGACCCTTTCTGAATGAAGGCTCTAGCTTTAATTTAAAACAATACTTCCTGCTCTGCAGAAGTGCTCAGCATCCTTAAAGAATCTATAAGGTCAACAGTTGGGAAGTTCTACCTTCAGAAATAGAAGAGATTAATGTTTTGGACAGCAGACACTGACCAATATTTACTTAATTGCTTAGTTCCTAAATTCTAGATTAATTTAACTGTCTTAAGTGCAACCTAAGTTGGTCTTCCTTCTTGGGTACACATTTTCTATAGGTCCTTCCTTAATCCCTTTTATAGTATTCCTTACAATCGGGATTTCCTGCAGAGGGTAGTCTGGACAGCATACCAAAGCCGTAGGCCCTTCCAGGGGACTTACATTAGTCGGATGTCCCTTGTCCGAGGCATAAGGTACATAAGTGACATTTGAGCACCACATCTCCAGAGCTTCTTTGCTGCCTGTCCCAACACTGTTTGAATTTGGTCTGAATGTTCGTCTCTTTTCAGCTCTGAGCCTAGTGCCGATAAGTACTCTGTTGAGAACTTTTCTTTTTTTGTCTCTCATTGTGGGTTTATTGAAGATGTATTTCATCTAGAAAGGGGAATCCCAAGTGTCAGATTCTCCATAAGGATAGACATGAGAAGTGCCTTTTTTTTTTTTGTGCAAACCATGACCACAGTGTGAGATTTGCAAGATGTTTGTTCCTAATGCCCTGCATATCTGCATTTAGAGAATCAGTGGTTAAGTTGCTCGCTTAATGGACCATGGCTTCTCAATCCATCTGCCCAGACATCCAGCTGCCTCTAAAAAAAGAGGTAAAAAAATGTTGCAATTGGAGGCTTCCGCTGTCCAGCCTCTGCTTGTTGTCTCTGTAGGGTCTGATTTACTAGCCTGAGGACCATCCATTTCTGCCATTCACAAGTCCTCTGAGTTGGCATTCGCTATGGACAAGGATTAACCATGGCTGCTGATTTCTGAAAGACTTAGAGGGACTCCAAAATACCTGACAGGGAGGAGATACCTGGTGTCCTTCGAGGTAAGGCAGGGTTCAGAACCTACTACGTTTGTTACAACTGGGGCTCCTGGTTAAAAAAAAAAAAATAAGACTGCGTATGTGGCTGCTGTTGCTAAAGACCCCCATAAGGAGTACCAAGCTCTTATGGCTTTAAAATTGCTGCTGCAGGTTTTGTTAGTACCGTCTGCTGGTTTCCCTTTGTTTTCTCTCTCTAAAAGACCTTGGGATTCCTGTGATGCTGAGGGTTTGGATTCCAGGGAGGAATCTTTGGCTTCCTCCTAGATTCACTCTTTCTGGCCTTTGGGTTGGATGAAGAGGATACTCTCCCCAACTCTCTCGTTGAAGAGCTTTTGTTTGGGGATATCAGTGGGAGGGTTCCCAGGTATCTGACTTCCAGAAGTGATATGATTTCTTACAGATGAATTCTCCTAGATGCTGTACAATTCCTCCTATTTTGGAAGCTGTTCTAGATGCTTTTAAATTTGCTTCTAATGCCTTTAGGTCTCAACCCTTTGCTTCTTTAAAAAAAAAAAAGACACATTCTGTAATGCTCCTGGGGCTAAGATTTTTTTTGTATAAGAATCTATCAGACCCTTCTGTGATTTCCCTCTTAGCTGACAGACCTACTAAACTGCTTGTCTCTTCCAAGCTTTTTATTTTCTGACAAGGATAGTAGCGCTATGGATAGGTACATTAAGGTGTATATATCTGTTACCTTAGCTTTAGGGCCATTAATTACTAAACACACACGACTGGGTATGTACTTGCCGTTTTTATGCCAAATTGGGTTTTGTTTTTGTATACATACCTGACTCTGATTCTAAGATTTCAGTCCCTTTCTTTACCATGTTCTGCTTCCCAAGTAGCTTCTCATTCCATCAAATGCAGTTATGATGACGCTGATGTCTCCTCTAGTGTGGGTGTGTCAGAGTTTGTTATTAGGAGGTATTCCTGTCTTAGGTTATTGTCTCTCCCTGAAGATGTGAAGGCAAAATTATTAGACTTTCTTTTAAGATGCCCAACATCTGTTTGGGACTGCTGCTGATGAGCTTTTTAAAGCTCTGCTCCTATTCCTAAATATCAAAGGAATTAACCACCTAAGGCACTTGTGTGAAAGTATCAGAAAGCATCATAAACTGTCTTTAAAGGGCAAAAGACCTCCTAAGAGTTTATTTCTCCCCTGAGAAAGCCTGGTCATGATTCCAGGGGACAGATGTTTTCCTTGCCAGACAAGTCAGCCTATATTTGGCAATCCTTTCTCTTCCCTTCGGCTGGATTCCTCTTTCCCCAAAGGTTAACTCTGTATATTCCCATTTTGCAACAGATATCCACTATGAATGATTGATTGAGCCCAAGAATCTGTGGTAATTTCTTTGTGTGGAAGTCTCTTCTTTCATTTTCAGGGATTCCTCAACCCTTTGCTTTCCAATTGCCTCATTTTCCTTGTCTTCCAAGACCTGTTTCATTCAGGGCACTATTCAACCAGTGCCTCCTTGCCAGAGGGGGACAGGTTTCTACTCCAGGATGTTATTGGTTCTCAGAAAAGAGAGCTCTTGGAGACCCATTCTAGACCTGTCCTTTCTCAATACCTTTCTGAAAGTTATTTCATTCAGAATGTGGACTCTCCAGTTTTAGTTACTTCTGCTCATTCCTTGGGCCTTTCTGGTGTTTCTGGACCTGAAGGCTGCATATCTTTGTATTCCTATGCATCCTTTCTTCAGGAAGTGTTTGATTCTCTATTTCTTCTTTACATTATCATTTCTAAGCTTTGCATTTTGGTCTTTTTATGACTCCAAGTGTTTTTACAAAATAACCGAACATTGAATTAAAAAAAAAAAAGTCTTGCTGTGGTCATAACATTTTCAGGGACCACGGTGTTCAGATTTTTCCTTATCTGGGTGACCTTTTGATTCAGGCCTCCTCTCCACCGATTCTGCTGCAGGACTTATCACAGTGGTACTCTTCTGCAGTGTGTGCTTCACTCAAGAAGCCTATTCTGACTCTTCCTCAGCAACAGGTTTTTCTTGGGGTGGTTGGGGTAGAGGGTTTAGACCCCCTTAATATGACACTTTTTTCCCCTGCTCCCAAAATCCTGTCTTTGACAGCTTTCTTTCAGTCTCTTTTCCTTTGCAAGAGTCATCAGTAAGAGAGTTTCTAAGAGCCCTGTCGTTCATTGCATCCACTATTTCAATGGTTCCTTTTGTCAGACTTTGCATGAGGAAGTTCCAGTGGTATTGGAGGGCAATTTGGTTGCAGCATTGTTACCCTCTCGACTTTGCTATTCCTCTCTCACCTTGCCTAAGGATGGAATTTCTATGGTGGATCCATCAGATATCTCCAAATCTAGGCTTTCCTTTTCAGGTACCTTCCCCAACTTGAGCTTTTTACAAGTGCTTCAGACCTGCTCGTGGTGGTGGTGAGGACTTGTTCCTACAGTATCAGAGTACAGGGGTCTGGTTTTCACAAGAAGTGAAAGAGCATACCAATGTCAAGGAAATAAAAGCTCTTATCCTATCTGTTCAGGCTCTGCATTACCCTTGGACTCAAGGTCTACTCAAGTTTTCACAGTCAAAACCACTGTCATATGGTACATAAACAGAAGGAGCAAAGTCTTAATGTCTTTGCAGACTAGCCCTCATAGTGTTGGATTTTGCTGTCCACCATCACTTGATTCTTCAGGCAGTCTACATTCCCTTAGCACACACTGTTGTGGCAGGCAATGTGTGCATATCCAGAGCAGATCCTCATGAGTGGATGCTTCACAAAGAGGGTTTCCTTGACATTGCCCATTGGAGGGGTACTCCTTGTGTAGATAGTTTTGCCTCTCTTCAGAATAGACAACTCCCCAAGTTCTGTTTCAGAATGCACATTCTCTGGCTTGGAAAGGGATGTTTCTTAAGTGGCTATCCCCCTTCCTCTGTTAACTAATATCCTACACAAGATCATGTGGGACAGGTCCAAAATCTTTTTGGTGACTCTCTTTTGGCCCAGACTTCATTGTTTCTCAATTCACCTGGCCAGGAGCAGTCTTCACGTTAACCCACACGATGGATCTACTCGCACAAGATGAGGTCTCACTAATTCACGCTCATCTTTTCACCGTATAATTGACCTTTGAGTAATACATTTTCTGAGGATGTTTTTCGGGTTTTGCAGGAGGCCAGAAAAGGTAGAAATGTTTATTTGTTGCAAAGTGGAAAATATTTTCTTGGTGTCACAGCAATGAATTGGACCCTCATAGTGGGTATTCCTACAGTTGTCTTATCTGTGTGAGAAGATGACTTCTGGTATGGCAAAATCTTCTGTTAAAACTCATTTGTCAGCCACTTCTCCTTGTCTGCCACTGGATCCATCACTTACTCTAGGTTTGAAGTTAAAACCCTGAAAGATGCTGTCGTATTAGGCCTCCAAGAAAGCCAATTCCTCCTCCTTGAGACCTTAATTTTGTTTTTGAGAAATTGACTCTTCCATCTTTTGAACCTGTAGGTTCTTCTCTTTAATACTCTGTACCTGGAAATCAGTCCTGTTGGTGGCATTGACTTGTCAAAGAGAGCTTCTAAACTTCATGGCCTTATGGCAGTTCTTCCTTTTCTGTTTTTTTTTTTCTTCACACAGAGACAGGGTGTCTTAGAACTAATCCATCTTTTATGACTAAAGTAGTTAATGATTTGTATTTGACTCAAGACGGTCCAGCTTCCTTTTTTCCTTCTACTTAGAACAGCAGTGAGAGGGTTTTCCATTCTTTGGATTTCCATAGACAGCTCAGATATTAATCAACACTAAAGATAGAAGGGCGGTCACATTGGTGCACCGGTTAGCATTGCCGCCTCACAGCAAGAGGTTCTCTGGTTCGATCCTTGGCATGAGTGCCTTCTGTGCTGAGTCTGCATGTCCTCCCTGTGATCGTGTGGGTTTCCTCTGGGTAGTCTGGTTTCCTCCTACATCCCAGAGACATGCTGTAGGTGGATTGGACACTCTAAACTGGCCCTAGGCATGAGTGCGTGTGTGTGCCTTCTGTGGAATATTGGGCTGGCAACTCAACACCATAAAACTCCACTGCCAATCATGAGCAGACAGGTGATCCACTGTGGTGAACCCTAACAGGGAAAAGTCAGAAGAAGAACTAAAGATATTAGGAAATGTGAGCAACCTTTTGTTTTTTTTTGTTTTTTTAGGAGAAGAAATTAGGTTTAGCAATTTCGAAGCAAACCTTGTTGTACAGGATTTCTAAAGCAATTTCTTTTTGGTATTCTTTTCATGGCAAGCAGCACACTACTGCTGTTAATTCTTATTCTACTAAGATGGTTGCTTCTGGAGCTTTTAGCAAGGATCTCAATGCTACATCCATTTTGGAAGCTGCAACTTGGTCTACTCTGCATACTTTTACTAAGCACTATAAGTTGGGTGTGATTTTCTAGAGCCAGAGCTAATTTTACCAGGCCCATCCTCCAATTTTTTGAGAGCTCCTTAGTTCGTTCTTTCTCTTCCTGTCTCTTACAGTAGCTCTAGTACTCGTCCTGTTGTAAGGAATACTGAAACAGTGATTTAAGGAAGAACATAGTACTGTCATGCAAGAACAACATTAACAGTAGCTGTCCTTATCACTGTTGCAGTATTCCATCCCTCCCTCGTTTCCTATGAGTTTTTTCTCCCTGTGACTGATGGGTCTTTTCCTTCTTTGTAGATGCACATGTAACATCTTTTTTTCTTACAAGTTGCTCCTGTTCTCCTAGGGCAGTTCAGTTGTGGAGATGTGATGCTCGTATGTCATTTATGTACAATACACTATGAATGTAGGTCTTATATCTGACATATGGTACCTGGAACGGCACACGGCAGTATTTCTTACAACAGGGATATCCTGCCAGACATATGGTGATCCTCGGCAGGATATTCCTGTTGTAAGAAATACTGAATCAGTGGTAAGTAAGACATCTACTGTTGGTAAGTTTCTGCACAACTGTACGTATGAATGTACTACTTGCCTGTTCGTCTTCGCTCATCTAGCAGCTATGAAGGCATATTTCCTCTCCATAAGATTTTAACTTTATATTGGAAGAATAAGGTTGGCCTCCACTCTACCCCCATCCTTTGAGCCAGCTTATTCAGCCAACAATATCTTTCCTGCAAATCTTATTCTTATTAGTGGTTGCATCAAGGAGAAAGAACAGCTGTTTCACATGCCTAATGTCCTCAAGCAGCTAAAACATTAATCCAGAAAGGCACACACTTTGAAAACAAGCCAACTTTTTGTCTTGGTCAGGAATGGAAAAAAGGGCCTGCCTATAATCAGGCAGTCTGTCAAGTGGCTAGCCAATTGTATTGCCTTTTACTGTGACAAATACAGTAAACCCTTGCTAAGCAGTGTGACTGCTTCTTCTGCAATGGTTGCTTTTGCATGGTTGTGTATACTTGGAAAAACTACTTGGAAAAACTACAAAGTAATAGGTACTGTCCAGATTTTTCACATCTGCGATGTGCGTGATAATGCATGTCTCTCTTTCAGAAAAGTTCAGATACTACTTGGTGCTCTTCCCAAATGTAATGATTTACTCTTGCACTGATCCTCCTCAAAGAAGATCGCACACTTGGGTAAGGTGTAATGTTGATCTTCCTATATAGGTTCATAGGGGGTTACTAGGCTAGCAGCCTTAGACCCTTTACAAGCATAGCCATGTTAATCCTAAGTATCCCCATTTGTTCTTTTTTGGTAGTTTACAGAACAAATTTATGAGTGGGTCTGTGATGAACACTGCCTACCCCTGTCTGTGAGGGACATGGACGCCACCCCGAAGACGAATTTGTGGTCTCCCATACAATTATCTAGGTTAAATTTGAGTAGGGTCAGTGTGGATCCTGTTTTATGTGAATAGGAAGGCTATTCCAGAGAAGCGGCAATCTCTTGGAGACCACCGGTCTCTCCAGCATGTTTTGTTAATGCTGCAAGTTAGGTTGAGATCCCTGGAGCAAGTGACTCTTGTGCCATTTGACTTGAGGATATGCAGCATTTCCAGTGGGGCAGGGTTGGAGATTGCCCTATAGGCCAGGAACAATTCACCTGTCAGCAGCTTTTAAGATACAGAGTAAAGTGATAGAGCTTTCAGCCTGTCCATACAGGTCATGGCTAGAGTCCATGCATTTTCTTAGTGAGAAACCTCTGAGGTCTTTCCAGCTGCTGCGGGTATCTGGTGAGGTTCATGGCAAATGGTGCATTTATACTGTACTAGTGGGCTGATGAGGGTTGGGTATGGTGGAGTTATAACATCCCTTGACCTGGATGCTATGCCCTTGCTTATGAGGTGCACTACATAGAAGGCTTTCCTTACCACTGTGGAAACTTGGTGGTCAAAGTTCAGATTGTTGTCAGCCTGTGTTTCCAAGTCTTGCACCACTGGGTTGGAACTTGTGGGGGGCTGCTGGTGCTGTCAATGTTGTAATTTGTAGGGAATTGTGTTTTGCCAGAGGGAATAATAATGTAGTTTTTGCATTTAGTTTTACACCATGTTTTTTACACCAATCATTTGTTTGTGTTAGCCTTTGTAATATGATGTCATCATTGGGGGGGGGGGGGGGACTCTGTGATTGCTGCAGTTTGTAATCATCAGCGAACTTGGTGAGCCAAAGGCCTTCTACTTTGGTCACTGTAACATTAAAGTTACTCATCCTTCAACCCCGTTGGGATGGGAAATTTTTGTGTAGTGTAGATTTTCTGTAGTCTTCGATTTAATAGTCTATACTTGTGTCACTGCAGCAGTGTACACTCCCTTGCAGGGACTTGTGGCTTGAAGAATGAGAAAGCATGGTTCAGTACTGATCTAATTCCAGAGCCTATATATATATATATATATATATATATATATATATATATATAGATATAGATATACTGTTTTGAGGAAAATAGTTTTGGAAGGCAAGAGAAGCAGATTGGTGTAAATCTTGAATTCTCCCCAAAGATCTACTGTTACTTTACGTACCTTACACAAGCATAGTCTATGTGCTACATAACTACAACAAAACCTGCATGTAAAGCACAGTTAGGGCTGCCACTTTTGTAGGTTCTCTGAATATGGAACATTTTTTATGAAAACATGATGTTCTGCAGTATATTCTTTGCTTCAGCTAGTATAATTGACATGGTTTTCAGTTTATTACCAAAAGTGGCTAACCAGTTTGAAATTGTAGTATTTTTTTGCTTATTGCATCTGTAAGTTTAGCGTTTTTGTTTCTAATCTCTGTTTCAGATACAGCAGAATAATTTTCCTTATTTAGATTAAAGTTGGAAAACATCAGGACATTTTGTACTTTTTTATGCCCTTGAAAAAAGTTAAAGCTGTCCAAATCAGTGATGTGCTGCAGAAGTTGCAGCCATGGACCTTCAACTCTTGAGCAGTACAGGTGATAAAACGCCTATGTTATCTGTTTTCTAGATCCCATTTGTGTGCATGTGTGAGTACTTAAATTTTCTAATTCACTGTGTGTGTGTGTGTGTGTGTGTCTGTGTGTGTGTATATATATATATATATATATGTGTGTGTGTGTGTATATATATATATATATGTGTGTGTGTGTATATATATGTATATATATATATATATATATATATATATATATATATATATATAAAATGTGTGTGGGTATGTGTAAAATTAGCGTGCATGTATCTATATATTATGCATGCACACACGTGTGTGTGTGTGTGTGTGTGTGTATATTTATATATTATCTATATATATATATATATATATATATATATATATATATATACGTGTTAATGTGTGTGTATATATAATATGTGTATATATATATATATATATATATATATATATATATATATATATATATATATATAAAAGAATGTATGTGTGTGTTCCCTGATTAATTCACAACTTTGATTAAGGTTGACAACTGTTTTTTCTTGCCTCCTACCCCCACAAAATGATTGTTTGAAAGTTGCATGCTCCAAGGTTATTTCTTGGAGCATACATGTTAGGATGTCAGTTTTTTTAATCAATTATTTAGATATTTGGGTCTTAAGTTTTAAAGCAGACCCATAAATACACACACACGTACATATTTGCCCATTATTGGATTGATTACGTTTGCTCACTTCAATTTATCCTATAGTAAGGTAAAGAGGAATTAATCTATATTATTTTGTATCTTCTGTTTGCCTAAGTAGAAAAGTTATGAAGAGTACATTTATCTTTCAGGATGAAAATGCATCTGTAATCCACAGTCAGTTTTCCTGAAAGGCAAAATATCCTGTCGGTAGTCACCTTTTTAGCCTTTCTCAAGTTCTGAAGTTATGTGAAACCTAGATAGCTGAATTTTAGTTATTGACATGAATAGAACAGATTCATATTGGTCATGGTCAATGAGAAACTGAAGACAGATGCATCTGTTTTGCTACACAATCTAAAATTGCTATTATTACATTTGATAACCAGGTAGGTAGACTAGTTGAAATACCCTTTTCAAACCAGTGCCCAGACAAGTATGGGAACAAGTTAAAGATAAGAGCTTGTCCATAAATACAGTATGAGTTGACAAACATTTCAAGCTAGGATAGTGAATGCTTTAAATGTACTGTGAAGCACTTGGCACTTGCAGAGTAAATATTTACAGGTTGAAAAGTATTTACAGAAAATATTTGTCATTAGCGGACCGGAGTTCCGCTGTGGCGACCCCTAACCGGGAAAAGCCGAAAGACACAACATTTATCAAAAAGGTTGACGCACACTAGTTTTTTCAACAGGTACACTTATGTTTAAGAGATTCCACAGTTACAATAGGTAGTGCATTGTAAGAAATTATTGGAATTGACTGCACAAGCTAAGGTGCAGTTTGTAACTTTTTGTAGCAAGAACAGGCAGAATTTTTCAGCCAGTTGTCTTTTAAACTAATCCAAGATCTTTCCTTGTACTCTTGCAGAAATTTGATAACTGGCAAAAAATTTGGAAATGTCCTTTCCCTTGTTTACAGTTTTAGATCCAGGTTTTTTTCTTGGTCATCCTTTAGAAAATAGCTTTGCCTGAAGTCAGTTTATTCTTTAGTGAAGGCGAATGCCCCAGTTTGGCAGTTTTATAAATGTGTGATGCGAAAAGCAGTATTGCCTTTTCTTTGACTGGTAGCCGCTAGGGAAAAAAAGTTCTAAGAGCTGGAAATGGTTTGACTATCTGCATGTAAAACAAATCTCCACATTTTCTTAACTGTTGCCCGTACTGCCGTGTGTTAATACTGGTGTAGAAAGTTATTAGAGGGAATATATATTCAGTTATGGGGATAAGTAAGTTTCCTTGATAAAGCACAATTGAGCAGAGGAAGCAAGATGTGATATTTTATAGCACAGCTTTAATTGTGCATTGCTTTAAAAATATTGTAGGTTATCCTCAGATATCTTTGTTGTAACACAGCTGGGAAATTTCCTTTTTATCTGTTATGTAGCTGCATACTTACCTGAGGACTTTGAGTAATGCATGTCAAGCGTTGATTACATGTTTAGGTTTTATGATAACTTGTTGCCTATTTTTTTGCAGCAAGTACTGTCCAGCTGGCTGTAAGGATGTGGCAGGAGACATTTTTGGGGATTCATCAGATGGCTACAGAGATGTATGTACCTTTTATATTTGTTCCTATAATATGTTAAGTTATAGCTGCTTGTCACATCCACGTAATATTTTGGATCTGTCTGTGTGAGATTGTATAAGGCTGTTTTTATAAACATGCTGTTACATGGCATTGAACTGATGTCATTGAGAGGTCTTTAGTGTAACTGTCTAAAATATTCTGCCATGTCCCACATCTCACACTTTTGTAGAACTGTTGAGCGTAGTAGTTCAGGTTAGAGTAAGATACAAACTTAACTTAAAAAATGAATGGCAAATGCAGCCAAATTTATAAAACAGGGATGCAGGGGCTACTTTAAAATGTGTGTGCACACTCAAGAGATTTTTGACACTTGTAAGTTAAATCTTGATGTGAAATTGTTCAATCTCGCCGTTTGTTCTTACACACGGGTTCGGAGCCGATCCTCGGCTCCGAGTCGGCAACATCACTAGCTCTGCATCTTCGAGAAAGCTCGAGGCACAGTAATATCCCATGATCCTCAGGTGCTAACCCTCAGATCTAGTTTGCCACTAGCAGCAGATCGCATTGAGAGGCTCGGGCCAGTATATATTTTTTTACTTTTCTTAATATATAGTTCTCTTTCTACAGATTTATACTCATATTTTAGTGTTTAAATAAGTATTATAATATAGGTGTTATTTAGACTAGTTTAGTTAGCTTAAAAATTCTTTAGTTAAGGCCTTCGGGTTTTTTCTGTCAGGATTGACAGTATTTTAAAAAAAATTTTGCCTTAACTTCTTCTTTTTTCTATTCTATATATATATGTATATGTGTATATATATATATATATATATATATATATATATATATATCATAGTGTGCTGTGTGTTTTACATTTTTATATAAATATTAGATTTAAATTGTTTATTATTATTACACTTAATATTATATAGGGATTTTTCGTAAGTATGCTGTGTTTTTTGGATTTTTTTCTTTTTTACTTCAAAATGTCAGAAAAGACCAAATCTGGTTTTAAAAGGTGTCAGTGCGGACAGAAGATGTCCATTACTGACAACCACTCATCCTGCGTCTACTGTCTTGGCCCTCTCCACTTGCAGGAAGACTGTTCCATTTGTCATTCCTTTAGTGGGAGGGTCATGCTGGAAAGATGCAGGAAGTTGGTTGACAGAGGGTTGCTTAAACCCGATTTTCAGGAGGCCCTGGACAAGTCTGAACAGGTATCCAAGTCTTCGAAGGGGTCGAAGTCTTCAAGAGTGTCGGAGCCCAAGACATCGGCTCCGAGCACCTCTTTTCAGATTCGGACGCCGGCTCCTATGACTTCGGTGCCAGGTGTCGAGAGTTTATCTCTGCACGAGGCTCAGGTCTTGGAGCTGGTGTCAGAGGTACCACCGTCTGCTATCCTTCGCTCGGTGACGGCTTCGATCCCTTCTACCCATTCTTCGAGGCCCCTTTCCGACTCCGATGTGGACCGAGTGGTACAGAAGCTTATGGAGAACTTGGCTTTGTCCAAATTAATCGAGGTTTCGTCCTAGCTGGTTTCGAAACTCGAGACTATTCCTGTTCCCTCAACACTTCCTCCTCCGAGACCCGTCGAGTCATTGGAGCTAGGAATCGAAGAACCGATGATTGTAGAGCCCTCGGTGCCGAAGCCTCCAGTAGTGCTATCTGCTCCGTTGACCTCGACTCCTTCGGAACCAGCCGGAGAGTCTCAGAGCCGAAGATCTTTCCTAGGTTCCGGGGGGGATAGTCGAACCGAGATATCTGTTCCGACTCTTCCCCTCGGTGCCTCGGCTCAGATCAGTTCGGATCCGTCCTCAGTGTCGGAGCCCGTGGTTCCGATTCTGGAGAAACAACCTCCTTCTTCGGATTGGGTCGGATCTTCGGGTTGGGGCACCAGTGCCTTTGACATCATGAGGAAGGTCTTGTCTGATCAGACACATACTTCATCAGTATCTTCGTCTCCTTCCCCAAAAGGTCCGCATTCTGCTTCTGTGCCTTCGGCTCCTACCAAGCGTCGAGACCCAATGCCTCAGAAGTCCCCACAGGGCGACTCTGGTTCCTCAGATGCATCCCCAGAAGCTCCTGCTGAGGATGTTCTGAGGAAACGACTGTGCAAGCGGAGGCACATAGATTCCCCCCAGGAATCTCTCACATCTGATACCAATTTAGATGAAACAGAAGGGTCTCCATGGTCCCCCTCTGAGGATGTTTCATTTGCAGACATTTTGGAAATCCTGAAACAAAGGGGGGACTGGCAAACCCTTACCCCTTCTGTGGATGAATCGGTCTTGCTGAAGGCATTTGGGACTCAACCTTCTACCTCCTGGGTGACTCCGCCATTTGACGATCTCATGGATCTAATAGCCCGGAGGGCTTGGGAAACGCCCGATACAGTGGAACCAGTCCCTCGTAAGCCAAATAAATACATGACAGCCCCCCAGGACAAATCTTATCTTACAAAAGGGGTTCCCCTGGATACTATGGTGGTGGCGGCGGCCATTAAGAAAGAGATGCCTGAATCATCTTCCTCTGTCCATCCTCCTAATAAGGATTCTAGGAAGATGGACAGATATGGGAAGCGCATATTTAGTTTGGCGACTTTTTCCATCCGATCGCTCAACTACCTTATGCATTTCACGCGTTTACAGAGAGATCTCATTAAGGAACTGGGGGATACTCTCCAGGGACACACAGATGCTGCTGTCGCCGAGAAAGTGACAGCGCAACTTAACACCCTAAACTCCATAGTCAACTCATCCATGAGGCTGATTTCATACGCAGCCGAAGGGTCGAGTAGAGCGGCTGGTTCAGCGATCGCCCTGAGAAGGCAATCCTGGTTGCGCTTATGCTCCTTTGCGGAAGCCTTTAAGTCTTCCTTTGCCAATGCCCCCTTTGATGGTGCCTCCTTGTTTGGGCCCAAAGTAAAGGAGACTCTCACGAGGTGTGAACAAGAAGGGAAGACCCTGTCTGCCGTAGGGGTCCGTTTTTCCATCCCATCTAGACCCTACCCTAAAGGGCAATGAGGAGGAAAGATGTGGTTCCGAAAGACTCTGGGATCTTTTCAGCACACTCAGAGTGACGCCCCCTCCAGAGGCAGAGGAGGGGGAAGAAACGGAAGACGCTGCCCAGCCGGCAGAGGGGGTCCGCAAAACCAGGGCGACAGAGAGACTTTCTCTGGAAAGCCCTTCCAGCACTCCTGAGTGCAGGCCCGGCTGTCCTACTCTGGAGGCAGTCGGGGGTCGCTTGGCTTTATAACCAGAGGCCTGGCTAAATCTTACATCAGATTCCTGAGTAAAAAGCATAGTTACCAGAGGCTACAACATTCCCTTCATCAAAATGCCGCCCAACTCCAAAAACCTCCCAGACGTTCTACCCAGTCTGCGAGACCAGGCAACCGTAGAGATAGGAAGGTTGCTCGAAAACAGAGTCATCCAACCAGTCCCGGCGGACCTAATAGGATCCGGAACTTACTCAAGGTTCTTTTTAGTTCCAAAGAAAACAGGGGACTGGAGGCCAATTTTAGACCTCAGCAAATTAAATACCTTTGTGAAAAAGGAAAAGTTCCGGATGGTCACGCTACAGTCAATCCTTCCTTTTTTGCAGAAGGGCGACTGTATGTGCTCTATAGATCTCAAAGACGCATACTACCATATCAAGATGGCCAGGGCGTCCAGAGATCACCTGCGCTTTCGGCTGGGAGCCAGTTATTTCCAGTTTCGCGCTCTGCCCTTTGGTCTCAACTCAGCCCCCAGGGTGTTCACCAAATGCATGGCAGTAGTAGCGTCTCACTTGAGACGATGGGGATTCCGGGTGTTTCCTTATCTAGACGACTGGCTCCTATCCGCCACCACCGAGTATCGTCTTCTACAAGCCAGGGATTACACCATCAGTCTTTGCTCTTCACTAGGCATAACGGTGAATTTTGGAAAATCTGTCTTATCGCCATCACAGCGTATCTTATTTATAGGAGCACAGCTAGACACCTCCCTGGCTTAAGTTACTCTTCCCCCCACCAAGAGTATCAGACCTCAGGCAGCACATTTCGGTCCTTCTACACAGCAAGAGAGTCCCTGCACGACAAATATTAAGAGTGCTAGGCTTGATGGCAGCCTCCCTTATTGTAGTTCCTTCAGGCAGGATGCACATGAGGATTCTTCAATGGATGCTATTCGCCCAGTGGTCGTATCGACAACTTCCACTGTCTCAAGAAATCTTGATCACGAATTTTTGCAAGAAGGATCTCTTGTGGTGGATACACAGTCAAGAGCTGACACTAGGACGACCGTTTGTATTACCCAGTCCGGTAGCAACTCTAACCACGGACGCTTCCCTGATAGGGTGGGGGGGGATTCTTTCAGGGACAAACAGTCCAAGGTCAATGGTCCAATTTGGAGTACAATCTGCACATCAATGTTCTAGAGCTGAGGGCAGTGTTTCTAGCGTTGCAACACTTTCACAAGTCCTTACCTCAGGGAACAGTGACAGTTCAGACAGACAACATGTCAGTGGTCTGGTACACAAACAAGCAAGGGGGGAACCAGATCTTACACGTTATGTAGAGATGCCCTCAGAATTTGGCAATGGGAAAAATCCACTGGACGCTTTCTGATAGCATCGCACATCCCGGGGACTTCCAACGTAATCGTGGACAGGTTGAGCAGAGCCATCCTGTTCCCTCAGGAGTGGTCCCTCCAACCTCAAGTGGCAGAAGAGATCTTCCGCAGATGGGGCCAGCCTTGCTGCGACCTGTTTGCATCCCCATTGAACGCCAAATGCAGAAGCTACTTTGCCCTGTTACCCCCTCCAGGGGGTGTCCCCAGGGACGCACTGGTATACGATTGGCCCCCGGGTCTCCTTTACGCTTTTCCTCCTGTTCCACTAATTCCCAGGTTTTTGCAGAAAGCCAAACGTCTGGACAGGACCATAATACTAATAGCCCCATTCTGGCCTCGACAAATCTGGTTTCCCTTCCTTTAATCTCATCAAGTGGAGGAACCATGGATGCTGGACCCGGAGCCAGACCGGTTGACACATTCGTCGGGAGTTCCTCACACCTTCCTCAAGTCCCTCAAACTGACAGCTTGGCTGCTCCGCTTCCCATCTTAGCCAGGTCGGAGTTACTATCCCCTACAGTACAACAAATTATTTTATCTTCTCACAAACCATCTACAAGGAAATTGTACAACAGCAAATGGAACCGTTTTGTGCACTGGGCCTCCAAACAAGGTATAGATCCATTCGGGGCTCCAGTACACAAGATACTAGATTTTCTTACCACACTTTTTCAAGAAGGAGCATCAACATCCACTATAAGGGTTCAGCTGGCGGCTATATCCAATTTTCATATTGGCCGTGAAGATGGTTCTCTTATGTCCCACAGGCTTTGTAAAGCCTTCATGAAAGGTACCTTTCACCTCCGTCCCCCCTTTCGTAATCCAATAGCACCTTGGAATCTTAATCTCATGCTGTCACAACTCATGTTGCCCCCATTTGAACCAGCAGCCCCAACTCCGTTAAAATTCCTTTCGTGGAAAACACTTTTTCTGGTTGCCATCACTTCCGCCAGGAGAGTTTCAGAGTTACAGGCTCTATCTATCCGACCCCCGTACATGATTTTTCATCCAGATAGAGTAACCTTGCGCACCAATCCGTCCTTCCTTCTGAATGTTTGTTCGATTCAGAACATCAATCAATCTGTCGAACTACCTACCTTCTTTAAAAACCATTCCAATTAGTTAGAATACACATTGCACAAATTGGACATTCACAGGCAACTAAGATTTTACTTGCATAGGACAAAAGAGTACAGGAAGTCAGACCAACTATTTGTCTCGTATGCTGACCAAAGGAAAGGACAGGCAGTAACGAAGGTTACCCTATCCAAATGGCTCTCAGATTGCATAAACTTTGTATATGGTGAATTGAAACAGCAACTCCCTTTCAAACCCAGTGCTCATTCTACAAGGGCGATCGCTGCCTCTTCAGCCCATACCGCTCGTTTGCCTGTAGATACCATTTGTGCAGCGGCAACTTGGGCAAAACCACATACTTTTATCGCCCACTATAAACTAGACAAAAGCTCCAGGGACAGGGTGACGTTTGGTTCCACTGTACTCAGGAATGTTCTCCCTTGAGCCACCCGGGAAAAAGGAGCTAGGGACGCTACCCGTGTGTAAGAACAAACGGCGAGATTGAACAATTTCACATTAAGAAGTTATGTTCTTACCATAACGTTCCATGTGAATTGTTCATCTCGCCTGTGTTCTTACATTCCCCCCCTCCATCCCCCGTCCTGCAGTCTGGGAGAACGGTTTCAACTGAATTCCTTTTCAGACTTTTCTAGATATGGTTAGCATATTATTGTACATTAGTAATGGCATCTTTTCTCCTCTATTTGAGAGTAGGGTTCCAGAAACTGTGTAGTATCTGTTTATAAGTGTTCTAGACACAGTTCTAAAAGGGATTCTTCTGGTATAGCAAACTAGATCTGAGGGTTAGCACCTGAGGATCATGGGATATTACTGTGCCTCAAGCTTTCTCGAAGATGCGGAGCTAGTGATGCGGTCGACTCGGAGCCGAGGATCGGCTCCGAACCCGTGTGTAAGAACAAAGGCGAGATGAACAATTCACATGGAACATTATGGTAAGAACATAACTTCTTATTTCTGTAATTTAACACTAACAAAAAAGATATAATATATTTGGGAAAGAGTAACTGTATTTATTATGATGTAAGTAAACAAAATAGACAAGTTGTACCTGTTACCATAACATTTTAGTTTATGTATTGTGTTTTTTTATATATATATATATATATATATATATATCTATATGCGCACTCAAGCATGTGCACGTATATACGCATGTATAATATTTGTGTATGTATTTTTCATGAATGTTCTATTAATGGCTTTCCCAGTAAAGGTGGTTGTACAGACCATCACAAAAATACTGCTTGTCAGTGGTTCATTCTGTGTCAATCCTTGTCTTTTCAAATAAAACTCACCCCAGTTTGCAAGCAACACATTCATTGGTGAATACAGTCAGACTATCTTGCTCTGGGCATACCCTTTGATGTTACGTTGTCTATCTCGCCTTCATTCTTGCTGGTTGGGTTCGGAGCCGATCCTCGGCTCCGACTCGGCCATCTTCTAAAGCTCAAGAGCTATTTACTGGCTCGAGGCCTCCCCATATCCCACAATGCCTGACGCTAGATCCCCAGATCTCATTTGCCGCTTCTGCTACGAGGTTGCTTTTGCTGGCTCAGGTTGTATTTTTGTCTTTTGATAGGTTTTATATAAAAATTTTCATATAAATAGTTAGCGTTTAGTTTTTGTTATAGTAGTTTTAGTACTTATTGTCTCTGTGTAGTTTTAGATCTATCCCATCCCCTTAGAAAACTCATTTTTACTGTTAGAGTCCCCCCCCCTTTTCTCTCTTCAAGGTAGCCGTTTTTAGTTAGAGGCTAATCCTTGTTCTCTAAAATACCTTTTCTAGTGTTTTCAGGTAGAAATAGTTGTAGCACTTTACTTTTTCTAGTACATATATATATATATATATATATATATATATATATATATATGTATGTGTGTATATGTAGATATATATATATATATATATATATATATATATATATATATATATATATATATATATATATATGTATATATATTATAGTTATAGTTTGTGTGTGTGTCTGTTGTTAAGGTGTGGTAACTGTTTTTTTTGTGTGTACGGTTCTTTATACTTGTTACCTACTGTTGGCTTTTTTTTCCAGTGATATTTTTTTTTGCAGGATGTCCAAAGATACTAAGGTATCGGGATTCAGGAAGTGTGACTCATGCTGTCAGAAGATGTCTCTGACAGATGGTCACACTTCTTGTGTTTACTGCTTGGGTGCCCTACACCTGCAGGACTCTTGTTCGGTGTGTCACGCCTTTAGTCCAAGAGTCCTGCAGGAGTGTAGGAATAAGTTAATCCTTAGAGGGTTACTAAAGTCTGAAGGGTCACCTGCTCAGACTCAACCAGGGAAACCCTCAAAGTCATCGAAGCCGTCTGCTCCCAGCTTGGAGCCGTCATCGGGTGTGGCGTCTGCTTTGACTTCGGTTCCGGCCAGAAATGAAGTACCTGCCTCTCATTCAGCTCCGATCCTGGTGTCGGAACCTTCAGGGAGCCAAAAGCGTTCTAGGTCCCCATCCCTAGAGTCTGTTCGCTCGGCTCCGAGGTCGCCTCTGTTACAGTCGGAGCGAAGTCACCAATCTCAGTCTTCGAGACTGTCTGACCATGACTTGGAGAGAGTGGTGAGCAGAATTCTGAAATCGCAGACCCTGGCTAAAATGCTATCCAGCCATCAGGGTTCGGCTCTGCCCGTCTCTACAGTAGTTCCTCCTTCGGTGAGTTCGGAGCCAGAGCTGGTTGGGGTTCGGATCGTGGAACCGTCAGCGCGGATACCTACCCTTTCGGTTCCTTCGGCTCCGATCACTTCCATGCCTCTTCGGCTCCTCCCCCCATGGTGCCTGCATCTGCTTCTGCCCCTTCTCCAGACCCCAAGCGAGGAGAACAAGCGCTCCAGGTCGCCCCAGTGGGCATGTCCTCCTCTTCCGAGGCCTCCTCTGATCATTCAGAGGAGCCCCCTCGAAACAGGAAATGTAAGAGGAAGCATGTTGACTCCCCTGAGTCTGTCACTTCGTCCCCCTCTGAAGATGTTTCCTTCTCTGACATCCTTGAGATGCTTAGGCAGAGGAGGAACTGGACTACCCTTAACCCATCTGAGGATGAGTCGGTATATCTGGACGCGTTTGTTTCTCGCCCCTCCACCTCCTGGGTGTCTCCACCTTTCGATCCACTGATGGCAGTGGTGGCTCGAAAGGCATGGTCAGCCCCAGACACAGTGGAACCAACTCCCCGAAGGCCCACAAAATTCATCACAGCACCACAAGACAAACAATTTTTGACAAAATGTGTCCTTGTTGATGCTATTGTGGTAGCAGTGGCCACGAAAAAGGAGTTGGCTGAGACTTCTTTTTCTGTCCATCCCCCTAATAAGGAGTCTAGGACGATGGACAGATACGGGAAGCGGATGTTTCCTCAGCGACCTTTTCCATGCGGTCGCTGAACTATTTGTGCCATTTTACACGCCTTCAAAGTGATCTCCTTAAGGAGCTAGGAGATACCCTTCAAGATCCATCAGCTGCGGGGGCCCAGGATAAGATTACCTCCCAACTGGCGACTCTTAATTCGATAGTGAACTCCTCCATGCTGCTCATTTTTTATGCGGCCGATGGGGCGAGTAGAGCTGCAGGCACAGGTGTGGCCTTGAGAAGGCACACTTGGATGTGGTTATGTAACTTTGCGGACCCCTTTAAGGCGTCTTTCACCAATACCCCTTTTGATGGTTCTGCTCTTTTTGGACCAGAGGTGAAGGATACCCTTACCAGGTGTGAGCAGGAAGGCAAGACTCTCTCTGCTGTGGGAGTCTGTTTTTCCACTCCTTCTAGACCATACCCCAAAGGTCAGAAAAGTGGCAAAATTTGGTTCTGGAAACCCCAGGGAGCCGTGCCTGACACATGTGGTGAGTTTCCCTCCAGGGGCAGAGAAGGGAACAACAATAGACGCCGTCCTCGAGGCAGAGGGGGCCCGCAAAATCAGGGCAGCAGAGATTCCTTCTCTGACAAGCCCTTCCAGCATCCTTGAGGGGCTGCCCGCCTTCGGAGGCAGTCAGGGGAAAATTATCGCTGTACCCAAAAGCCTGACAAGACATAACTCAAGACAGATGGGTACAGTCTATCATATCCGGAGGTTACAGAATTCCCTTCGTTCATACCCCCTTAAGGTCAAACAAATCCCTTCCAGAAGTTCCACCCAGTCTAAAGGAACAAGCAGTCCAAGAGATCTCAAAACTGCTACAAAAAAGAGCCATCCAACGAGTCCCAGCAGACCAGCAAGGATCTGGAATTTGCTCAAAGTTCTTTTTGGTATCAAAAAAGACAGGGGACTGGAGATACATTTTGTATTTCAGCAGACTAAACAGGTCTGTACAAAGAACGAAGTTTTGGATGGTCACACTTCAGTCCATTCTACCCTTTTTGGGTCAGGACAATTGGATGTGCTCCATAGATCTTCAAGATGTGTACTACCAAATCAAAATGGACAGGCGCTCCAGAAGATTCCTCCGCTTCCAGCTGGGAGCCAGTCATTATCAGTTCCGAGCTTTGCCCTTTGGTCTCACCACAGCCCCCAGGGTGTTTACCAAATGTATGACAGTAGTTACCTCTCACTTGAGATGGCAAGGATTCCAGGTGTTTTCCTATCTAGACGACTGGCTCCTTACTGCTACCACCAGACATCAGCTGCTACAAGCCAGGAACTACACCATCCATACTTGCTCCAAGCTAGGTATCACAATAAATTTCGAAAAGTCTGCATTGTCACCTTGTCAGTCTATAACCTTTATAGGCGCGAGTTTAAGTACAAAAGACATGCCAGCGAGACTTCCATTACACAGAGTATTAGATATTCGCCGACATGTACAGGTGTTATTAGGATGCAAGAAAATTCAGGCCAGATTCATCCTAAAGACATTGTGCCTCCTGGCAGCAGTGATCATACTAGTCCCCCTGGCTCGTTTTCATATGAGGATTCTTCAGTGGTTGCTTTTCACCCAATGGTCATTTTTACAACTTCCAATGTCTCACATGATTATGATTACACAGACATGCAAAGACCAGCTTGCTTGGTGGATGGTTTCCCCGTCAGTACCCCAGGGCAGACCATTTGTTCTTCCTCCTCCAGTAGCCACGGTGACCACGGATGCCTCCCTGATCGGGTGGGGGGGCACTTTCAGGGCAGAACAGTCCAAGGCACCTGGCAACCCCACGAGTACCATCTGCATATCAATGTCTTGGAGATGAGAGCTGTGCTTTTTTAGCATTGCAAACTCTTCAGAACTCTCTTCCCACCGGGACCATTGCAATTCAGACAAGCAATATGTCGGTAGTGTGGTACATCAACAAGCAGGACGAAACCAAGTCCTACCCCCTATGTCGAGAAGCACTCACTCTGGCAATGGGTGATGTCTTCCAAGCAGTTTCTGATAGCAACCCACATCCCTGGGAAGTCCAGCGTTGTAGCGGACAGGCTGAGCAGAGCAATTCTCATGCCTCACGATTGGTCTTTCAATCAGACAGTGGGGACCAAATCTTCCGCAACTGAGGTCAGCCTTGCTGCGACCTTTTCGCCACCCTCTTCAACAGCAAGTGTGACAGCTTCTTTTCTCTCCTCCCACTTCCCGGATACCCTCCCAGAGACGCTGTAATCCACAATTGGCCTCAGGGATGACTTTATGCATTCCCTCCATTTCCCCTGATTCCCAAACTAATACAGAAAGCTACCGCGCTGGGATGCAAGATGATCCTCATTGCCCCCTACTGGCCTTGACAAATTTGGTTTCCGTTCCTGCATCATCACCACCTGGAGCAGCTCTGGACCCTGGACCCAGTACCAGACCTCCTGATCCATCAGTCGGGCGGGCTGCACCAATCCCTTCAGTCTCTCAACCTCACTGCTTGGTTGCTCCACTTCCAACCTTAGCCAGGCTTCTGGACATTTCCCAATCGGTGCGTGAAATCATCTTATCTTCGCACAAATCCACCACTAGAAAAACTTATGCTAGTAAGTGGAAACGTTTCTCTTGCTGGGCAGAGTCTAAAAACATAGATCCCTTTTCAGCCCCGGTCCACCATGTTTTAGATTTCTTAGCGGAATTTTTCAGGCTGGGTCCTCTTCTGTCACCATTAGAGTTCAGTTAGCCGCAATTTCAAATTTTCATACCGGCCTATCTGAAACTAGTATGTCCCATAAGCTTTGCAAAGCTTTTCTTAAAGGGACTACTTTGCTCAGGCCCTCAGTAAGAGATCCCCCGCCTCCGTGGGATCTTAATTTGATCTTAGCTTCCCTAATATTGCCCCCATTTGAACCCGCAGCTTCATGTTCCTTAAAGTTTCTTTCTTGGAAAACCCTCTTTCTTGTGGCAATTACCTCAGCTAGAAGAGTTTCCGAACTCCAGGCCCTTTGTGTTCGCCCTCCTTATTTAATTTTTCATAATAACAGAGTTTCGCTCAGGACTAATCCCTCCTTCCTTCCTAAGGTACTTTCTGAGAGTAATCTGAATCAGTCCATTGATCTTCCGGTCTTCTTCCCAAATTATTCCAACAAAGCTGAACATAAATTACATCAGTTGGATGTTCATAGACAATTACGTTTCTACTTGCATAGGACTAAACAAATTAGAAAATCAGATCAGCTCTTCCTGTCCTATGCTGAAGGTAAACAAGGTCTACCAGTGTCTAAAGTAACTCTATCTAGGTGGTTGACTTCTATTATTTCTTTGATTTATCAATTGAGGAACAAACAGCTCCCTGTTAAACCAAAAGGCCACTCTACTAGGGCTTTAGCTACTTCTGTAGCTTTTCAGGCAAGATTACCAATGCAAGCCATTTGTGCGGCAGCTACATGGGCCACTCCCCATACATTTATTTCTCATTATAAGCTGGATGTGGCCTCTAGGAGCAGAGCTGATTTTGGTTCCACTGTGCTGAAGAGTCTGTTCCGATGAGCCACCCAGGACTGAGATGCTAGGGACGCTGTCCCAACCAGCAAGAATGAAGGCGAGATAGACAACTTAACATTAAGAATTTATGTACCTACCATAACGTTCCACGTCAGTTGGCTTCTTCTCGCCTTATTTCTTGCGTCCCACCCTCCGTCCCCATATCCTAATAGACCGAGAAGAGTTGCCCTCTGAGTTCCTTTTAGCTGGCTGGGTCTTATCTGGTTTGTTTCCTCAACCTTTTAGCTCTGTAGCTAAACATATGCTGTTAGGACAGGTGTCCTTATATTTGTCTGTAGTTAGGTCTACCAAATGGGATCTAGCGCCAGGCATTGTGGGATATGGAGAGGCCTCGAGCCAGTAAATAGCTCTCGAGCTAGAAGATGGCCGAGTCGGAGCCGAGGATCGGCTCCGAACCCAACCAGCAAGAAAGAAGGCGAGAAGAAGATAACTAACATGGAACGTTATGGTAGGTACATAACTTCTTATTCTTCCGAACCCAGTCGCAACAGTGACCATGGACGCTTCACATCTGGGGTTGGGGGTGCATTTATTGGAAAGAATGGTCAAAGGCATGTGGTTCCTCCACCCCCAAGAGACCAAACTCTATGTCAGTGTCCTAGAGATGAGAGCAGTCCTTTTAGCTTTGCAGGCATTTCAAGATACTGTTCGCTTGGGGACTGTTACAGTTCAAATGGGCAACATGTCTGTAGTTTGGTACATCAACAAGCAAGGAGTAACTCTGTCTTATCCCCTGTGCAGAGAGGCCATGAGGTTAACCAGTGTGCTGGTGGACAAACTAAGCAGATCCATTCTGATGCCTCACGAGTGCTCTCGGTAGCGAATATGGTCTCCAGGCGTTGGAGGCAGTGTAGCTGTGACCTTTTTGCCACCCCTTTCAACAACAAATGCAGCAAGTAATTTTCTGTGATCCCCCTCAGGGGGTGTCACCAAGAGACGCTCTGTTTCACACTTTGCCCTCTGGTTTCCTTTATGCTTACCCTCCTCTTCCCCTGATTCCAAGATTCTTACAGAAAGCAAACAGGCTGAAGAGCTCAGTAATCCTCTTTGCCCCCATCTGGCCTCTGCAGGTGTGGTTCCCCTTTCTATGGTCTCATCTTCTATATCCACCATGGATACTGTAGCCTACTTAGGATCTCATTTTACACCCATCAGGGATTCAACACCCCAATCTTCACACCCTCAGGTTGACCACATGGTTTTTCCATTTCCAATAACAGTTTTAGTCCATGATCTCTTCTCCAGTTTGTGACATTATTTTGGAGTCTCAAAAACATTCTGCCAAGAAAGTCTATAGAAACAATTGGAAAAGATTTCTTATTTGGGCTTCTGACAAGGACTTCAATCACTTGTCTGCACCACCATATGCATTTTTTCATTTTCTGACAACTCTTTTTAAAGAGGGAACAGTTTCTCTACAGCTAAACTTTAGTTGGCAGCAGTTTCTAATTTCCATACCGGAAGTAACTCCCTTTCCCTGGCTTTCTCCAAATTGCGCAGAGCTCTTATGAAAGGCATTTTTCTGCTGAGACCTCCCATAAAGTATCCGTCACTGCCTTGGACCTTACTTTGGTACTTCCAGGTTTAACTCAAAAACCCTTTCAACTAACGTATAAATGTGATCTAAAGTTTCTGTCATGGAAGACTGCCATCTTGGTAGCTGTAATGTCATCAAAAAGAATCTTTGAATTCCAGGCTGTCTCAGCAAAACCACTTTACATTGTTTTTCATAAAGACAGGGTTTCTGTATGGGCTAACCCTTTTTTCTCTACCTAAAGTGGCTTCTGAAAAATAACATCAACTAATCCATTAATTTAAATAACGAAACCTGGCAAAACCTGAAAGCTTGACAAAAGCCAAGACCAAAAAACACAAGACTTGTCAAATGATGCAGAAAACCAAACCAAGAAACTAGGAACCTGTGAGGGCAGAGGTGGGTGCACCGGTGGTCATCTCCCTCGACCCCGGGGCACGGCGAAGACTGATGCTGCGGGCTGTAACACACCCCTCTGAGGAGGGGAGCCACCTTCGGCGTGGCCTTCCTGGCTGACTTGGAGCCGTTCATGGTGCACTGCCGCAAAAGAAGTGTACCTGGCAGCGGCTGGCATGCCCAGGGATGGTCCCCCACCTCCACCCCCAGAGGGGCAGGGGGATCTGCCTCACCTGGGCAGCCAGCGCGGCCACTGAGTTGAATCCTCCAGGAGGACCACACAGACCCCACCTATCCGGGTCGGCCGGGAAGGCCATGCGGAAGGTAGCTCCCCTCCCTGTAGGGGAGTGTTACAGCCTGCGGCATCAGCCCTCGCTGTGCCTCGAGGTTGTGGGAGACTACCGCAGCCGCACCCACTCCCGCCCTCGCAGGTTCCTGGTTTCTTGGTTCAGTTTTCTGCATCATTTGACAGTCATTAATTTACCGGTCTTTTCAAACTTTTCCAGTAAAGGAGTGTACATGCTGCTCCTCCTTGACGTTCACAGACTACATTTTTACCTTCACAGAACAAAACCTTTTAGAAAGTCAGATCAGCTTTTTGTATCCTGTTCCTCAAATCACCTAGGTCAAGCAGTTTCCAAAGTTAGGATATCTCACTCATTTACTCTCAAAAAGGTATGAGGCTGCTACTTCAGCTTTTTGGTCAAAGGAGTCTTAATAACATTTGTTCAGCAGATACATGGTCTAAGACTCTTACCTTTGTTTCACATTACAAACTAGACATCATGTCCAGAAGTAGAGCCTCTCTTGGTTTGTTAGTACTCCAGAATATCCTTCCACGAAGGCATCCCATGGTCAATGTAGCTGGGAGCTCTTTCCCATTAGTGAAGAAGAATGAAAAGGACAACATCAGTTTTATAAATTATGTACTCCCCTTAACTAGGCATCTGTGTTGTCTGTTTTCAGTCTTCCTCAACTTCCACAGTGCTGCCCCCCTGACATCTCAGATGCTCAGGTAAGAGCCGCCCTCTCCAAAGCAAAAAACACAGCATCAATGGGACCAGACGGTGTCCCGGGCTGCGTCCTACATGAACTCCAAGAAGAGCTAAACCCAAACATAAAACTACTGTTCAGTCTCAGCCTTACTACAGGATATGTACCCAACGAGTGATGTACAGCAACAGTGGTCCCTCTCCACAAAGGTGGTGCCTCAACGGATCCTGGAAACTATCACCCCATAAGCCTGACTAGCTTGGTCTGCAAAGCTATTGAAAGGATCATCATGGACCTCATAAATAAAGATATTGGGGACCTACAGACACTGGATCCTACCCAGTTCAGCTTTGTTAAGGGCAGATCCTGCCTCTTAAACCTGGTCGATTTCTTTGAAACAGTCACCAAGGCCATTGACGAGGGGAAGGTGGTCCACACAGCCTACTTGGACTTTGCAAAAGCCTTCGATACAATACCCCACTCGGGCATTATAGATAAGCTCACCAGCTTAAATATAAACCCCTATGTCACTAGATGGGTTGCAAATTGGCTCAAGGACAGAACCCACATGGTTAGAATTGCTGGAGCCATGTCAGACTCCATACCAGTTACAAGTGGCGTCCCACAAGACTCAGTCCTGGGACCTCTCTTGTTCGGTATATATTTCTCGGAGTTACAGGCCAACATGGAAGGACTGTGGCTGACCAAGTTCACAGATGACTGCAAACTGGGCGCGATACTCGACTCTCCAGCCGACACAAGCATCCTCCAAAAGGGCCTCATAGAAACAGACAACTGGTGCCAGAGCCATGGCCTCAAGCTAAACGCCAAAAAGTGTATAGTCATCCCCTTTGGCAAAAACCAAGTGCCCACAAATTACCACATAGGTGGTAATCCATTAAGTACAGAAGAAGTAATCGGGGACCTGGGGACCCAAGTTGATAGCAATCTCTCATTTGACAACCACGTGGCCAAAGTGGTTAGAAGAATATTTTATATAGCCCACCTAATCGTGAAGGGATTCACATCTAGATCAGGGGAGGTCATCGTGCCTCTTTACTCATCCCTCATCAGGCCCATAATTGAGTACAATGCCCCTTTTGGGATGTACCTTACCAGACACCTGCAGCAACTGGAAAGACCCCAAAAGTACCTCACCAAGAGGATCAAAGGGCTCAAACAGATGCCATATGCTGCCCGGTTAAAGAAACTCCAGCTCTACTCAGTGGCATACCGCCTGCTCAGAGGCGATCTGTGCCTGATATATAAAGCCATGTCCAACCCGGAATTAATGGACATGCACCTCAGAAAATCCAAATACCATCGAGCTACGCGCTCGATAGACTTGAGCCTCAGCACTGAAATAAATAGGACATGCTGGAGGGACAGATTCATAACCTAGAGGCTCCCTTCACTCTGGAATAAAATCCCAGTCCAGGTTAGGCAGAGTCCTTCATTTCCTCTCTTCAAGAGGAATCTTGATGAGTGGATGGGAGATTGTAGGTTCACCCCGGGTATCACTTCTGTGTCACTGTTAGACAGAGGCACAGTATACTAACCTCGAAAAAGGGCATAGCAAAATTAATTTAAAATAGGTGGCGAAAGCCAAACACACTCTGGCTAGGCTTATAAATGCCCTAGGGCAGATAGCCTAGTATGAACCTATGAACCCCTCCCATCCATCTCCCAACATTTTTTTTTCTTCTGGAAGAACTTATTGGACTCTGGAACCTTGCTGTTCCAGGTTTTAGCCCAGTCTTTGTCTGTGCCTTCTTTTCTGTGTAACTGTAGGGAGATTAGGTAGCAAACTTGATCTGGGGCAATAGGGATGGAGTAGGGTGTTATAGTGAAGGAGTTTTTTGGTGTTATGATGGCTGATATTCTGCCTCAGCCACAGTGAGTATCTCTGGTGTGACTGCTTGTTCTTTAGACTGCCAGTCTTTCACGACACCAGTCCTCTTGTTGCTTTTTCAGCCACCAAAGACTGGTGTTTAAGCCACATACATCCTCTGTGATTTTAGGAATGCCCTAGGTGTGCAAGAAAGAGACTTTTGTTGCTGTCAGGAGAAAGGGCAGATGAAGGGTCTTCACTTGCCTGGGACGGTCAGTTGGAAGAAGGTTTCATTGTGCGTAAGGAATCAGCCTGTTTTGAGAGAGAGTGCTTAATAGGTTCATAGGTTCATACTAGGCTATCTGCCCAAGGGCATTTATAAGCCTAGCCCATAGTTATGTGGCTTTCACCACCCCTTTAGTTTGAATAAAAACTATGCCTATCATTTTGCTGTGCCTCTGTCAAGCAGTGACACTGAAGTAATCCCTGGGGTATATCTGCAATCTCCCATCCATTGGTCAAGATTCCTCTTGAACAAGGCCAGAGAGGTGCTCTGCCTCACATGTACCGGGATTTTGTTCCACAGCATAGGGAGTCTCTGGGTGATGAATCTGTCCCTCCAGCACGTTCTATTTATAACCGTGTCAAGGTTTAAGTCTCCGCCCTTGTGGTTCTGAGGGATCTAGATTTTTGAGGTGAAGCATATTCATCAAATCTGGGTTTGACATGGCCTTATATGTCAGGCACAGGTCACCTCTGAGCAAGCGGTATGAGACTGAATAGAGCTGGAGTTCTTTCAGTCGGGCAGCATAAGACATATTTTGAGACCCTTTATCCTTTTGGTGAGGAACTTTTGGGGCCTTTCAAGCTGCAGCAGGTGTCTGGTCAGATACATTCGAACGGGCATTGTACTCAATCATAGGTCTAATGAGTGATGAGTACAGGGGACGATGACCTCCCTTGATCTAGATGTGAATCCCTTCATGATCAGGTGGGCGATATAGAAGGTTTTCCTAACTACTTTAGCAACATGAGTGTCAAACGAAGGCTACTGTCAACCTGGGTCCCCAGATCCCTGATGACATTTTCTGTGCTCAGTGGATTGCCACCTATATGGTAGCTAGGGGTAACCTTGTTTTTCCCGAAGGGTATGACTATGCATTTTTTGGTGTTTAACTTCAGGCCATGGCTCTGGCACCAGTTATCCGTTTCTGTGAGGCCCTTCTGGAGGATATCTGTGTCAGATGTGTTTTCGACTATGGCCCAGTTTGCAGTCATCTGCAAACTTTGTCAGCCATAACCCTCCTGTGTTTGCTTGTACTTCAGAAAAGTAGATGCCGAACAAGAGTGGACCCAGGACTGAGCCCTGTGGGACACCACTTGTGACAGGCTTTGAGTCTGACATGGCTCCAGCAACTCGGACCCTGTGGGTTCTGTCACTTAGCCAGTTTGCAACCCATCTTGTGATGTACGGGTTTACATTCAAGCTGATGAGTTTTTCGATGATACCTGAGTGGGGTATTGTGTCAAGGCCTTTGCCAGGTCGAGGTAGGCTGTATGGACTGCCTTTCCTCATCAATGGCCTTGGTGACTGTCTCGAAAAAGTCAACCAAGTTTAAGAGGCAGGATCTGCCTTTGACAAAGCCAAACTGGGTTGGATCCAAAGTCTGCAAGTTCCCTATGTCTTTATTTATGAGTTCCATTATGATCCTCTCCATGGCTTTGCAGATAAGGCTTGTCAAGCTAATGGGGCGGTAATTTCCAGGGTCTGTGGAGGCACCGCCCTTATGAAGTGGGACCACAGTCGCCGTCGCCACTCCTTGGGTAATGCATCCTGAGGTGAGGCTAAGATTAAACAGCTGTCCTAACTATGGGTTTAATTCCTCGTTGAGTTCGTGAAGCACACAGCCGGGGACACCATCCGGTCCCATGGATGCTGTGTTTTTTGCCTTAGTGAGGGCAGTTCTCACCTGGGCGTTGGAGATGTTTGGGGGGCTACAATCCTCTGGAATAGATATCTCTCCTTTTGGGGGGGAGAAGTTTGCACTGAACCTGTCAGCCAGTATGTTGGCAATGTGTGTAGGTTCAGTAATTTTCACATCATTTTGAACTAATTCTGAGCATATCTGGGAGTTTCCTCCTAGGTTTCTAACGTAGCTAAAGAAGGCCTTATGATTCTCTTTAGAGTCCTTGGCGATTTTTCTCTCAAAATTTGCCTTGGATGATTTTATGAGAGCTCTTAGTTTTTTACTTATAATGATCAAAGGTGTCTTACCTTTCAAGGATTTTGCTCTATCTTGTAGTAGCTTCCTCCTTTTGTTGTAGAGCTTGTTTATGGCTGGGGTCCACCAGACTGGACGCTTGCCTTTGGTACAGAGAGTCTTAGTTTTGTTTGGGATTGCCTGATCCATGCAGTCCTGTAGGTGCTGGTAGAAGGCATTTGTAAGTGATTCAGCGGTTTGAGTAATGTTTACCACTGGCTCAGGGGCCTTAAAGGAGACCACACTAGTTTTAGAAGTGGGAAATCGGCTTTTGAGAAGTTTTTCACTGTGGTCTTTTTGTTTCAGGTGGGCGGGATGAGGACCTCCAGCGAGATTAGTTTGTGATCTGATCTCACCAGTGAGGGGTATACTTCCGGTGTTGAACATTTTGATCCCATGTTCGTGATGATGAGATCAAGTATGTTTTCTCCTCTTGTGGGGATGGTGACTAGTTGTTCCATGGCATTTGAGTTTATGAACTCCAGGAATCTTTGGGTTAGAGTGTTCGGGCTTGAGTAGTGTTCCCAGTCTATATTAGGGTAGTTGAAGTCACCTAGTATGATGGTGTTTGGAGATACATTTATCCCCTCCAATGTTTTCAGGAAGGCCATGTGAGGTTCCTGAGTTTGAGAGGGTGGCCTGTAACATGCTACAAATTGCAGAGCAGTCTTGCCTATGGTTAATTGCACCTGGATGGTCTCCGATGCATCGTGCGTTGCCACCAACCTTGAGGTGTGGGTGTCCTTTATGAATATGGACACCCCTCCTTTCTTGGTGTTGTCCGGATTTTGGGGCCGGAACGCATGATATGAGGTGAAACCTGTTAGTGCTGGGGTGCTCTCAGGAGCCTTGAATCAGGTTTCTGTCACAGCACAGACATCAATGTTCTCCATATTGAGAAGGGCCTCGAGTGCGTGCATCTTGAGATTGAGATTTCTGGCATTGAGCAGCATTACCCTTAGTTTTTTCCTTTTGGTGTTCTAGGGTGGTAGGCTTAGAGTTTGAGCCTTGCCTAAAAAGGCACTATGGGGTGGCAAGAGCCTTTGCCAATATCCGGAAGCCCATGGGTGACAGGTGCAAGCCGTCCCTTGAAGCAGCGTGGCTTGTCCAGCATGTCATCCCAGGCAGACAGACATTGGATCCCTTTGAATGACACCAGAATTTAAGCCAATTATTAAAGCTGATCATCTTATCACTGTATTGTGGCATCATTCTAGGTGAAGGTAGGATACTGCTCAAGGTCAGGGTCATACCTGCCTGGGCTACATAATCAGAGAGCTCCTCGATGTCCCTTTTCATGTAGTCCAAGGAGGTACGTCTCAGGTCGTTGACACCAGCGTGGACAATGACTGAGTCGTACTTGTACCTGCTGTTGAGAGACCTGAGTGCTTGCGTTATGTGGCGGATTCTAGCGCCCGACAGGCAGCTTACTGTGACCTTCTCTTTACTCAGTCTGGTGAGCGGGCATCAGTGTGTCTGACTATGGAATCACCAATGACAAGTGTGTCTGGCATTTTGTTTGGCCTTAAGGGCTGTGACTGTTTGACACTCTGACTGTGTGGTCTGTGTGTTGCATGTGTTGGGTCGTGAGGTGGTAGTTGTTTGGGTGTCTGCTTTGGTGGCCTCTGCTGTTTTGGTAAATTTTTGATCAGAGCCTCCGAGTATGTCTTTGTGTGAGTATGTGTATGATTTGAAGTTGTGATGGTACCATGTGTGACTGGGTATGTATTGTGTGTGGTTACCTTCTCCTCCTGTCTGGTCTTGCCAGTCCTATGTTGAGAGAGCTCAGCCTCCAGTTTGGCCGTATAGTTGCATCTCTCTCATGTATTTGTGTTTTGTGGGAGAAGGAGAGGATTGTCTGTGTACATGAGGCAATTGTAACATTGCCTCAATATTCCCAGGTTCACCAGTTGAGCTGGAGAGGACACTAGCAACTGATCCCTCGACATACTAGAAGTAGTAGATAAAGAGACTTTCAAAGGACTCCGGGGAAGTGGGTTTTAGGCTGGTGGGGTACTATCTATAATAAGAGTGCTTTATCAAGGTGCAAGTACTGTAGGAGTAAGTGCTAGGCTTTACAGATAGAGAATAGTCTACTTGGGAATCAAGTAGAGATGAACTTTTCAGTTATAGGATATGCTGGTTAGATCAGCAGTACAGCTCGAGGAAGGTAGTTCTAAGGGAAAATTGGAAGAGTGGAATTTAGATGGCCCAAATAGTTTAACCTTGTTTAACCGCTGCTCTTGTGTGCAACAGTGGTAACTCAGCTTAAATCAAGGCAGCGTTTAGCGTGTTTTATAGCAGGGGCTGAAGGGAGCTAGGAATTGGCCCAAAACGACCAATGGACTACTAGTTTCTGGCTGAAACTTCACCAAATCGGACAAAAGGCGCTCAGTGCTTCCCACTCCCACTGGTAAGCAAAGAAACTTCCCTCCTTCCTAATAAGGCAATGGATCAGTAACAGGAACTAAAAACAAAGCCCAGGGATCAGCAACTCTGAAACTGGACTACTCTAGTTCAGTAAGGCGGGAAAACAAGAGATTTTTTTTTGTTTTATTACAGAGACAAGGAAAAAAACAGACAGTAAATGCTATAAATGCTGTAAATCGGCTAGCGCACTTTAGTGTGTAGCCTACAGAAACAATTTGCAACAATTAGTAACTTAAAGTGCAATAAACAGTGTAAAATGCATGTAATGAGAAACTTTCTGTCATTTCTTTTTATTTCTGTGGACAGGGTAGATTTATTGGGATCTGCTAAAGAATATAGTAATCCTTTTTCTTTGCCCTGACATTTTTCAGGCAGGAAAAGGAAAGAGTATCTTCCATTTTTAACATTTAATTTCAGTTGAAGGAGCAGTCATTGTAGGAGGATGATCGTACTTCATGAAATTCTCCTTAGGCAGAGCTGTCCGATTCCAGGAAATTCTTCTTAGATGTGTCTGATTCTCAGGAAGTTATTTCATCGCTACTGAAGGGATTTCCCTTTCTGACAGTTTTGTCTAAGATGAAAGATGTTTTTCAGTGGGATCAGAATGAAGTTCCTGTGGTACAAAAATGTATTCTGCTTTATTACAGTTAGGGATGCCAAAAGCTGCATCTACTCTTCTTGCCTTCACTGTCTTAGAGAATGTTTTTCTTGCTGCTGCTTCCTTACCTGATGGTCAGCCTTCTGCCCCCAGGAAGTATCAGAAGTCAAGCAAGGTACCCCAGACACACTCTGATGTCTCCCATGGTCAACATATCTGTTTTTTAATCATAAAGCAGATCCAGCAGGTATTTCTGTATCCAAATGTGCTTCTGTTAAACATGTTACACTGCTAACTGTATTTCCCATGACAGGGATGGATAAGCAGTGGATAAACTGGGGATGAAGATGTATTTTTCTAGTATTTTATATATTCAGAAGTTTAATGTCAAGCTCTGGGTTTTATGTAAGGGACCTCTCCTGTTTGGCATTTGCTTTTCTGAAGTAAAATCCAATACCAAAAGGGTCTGGCTGATCAAGTTTGCAGATGACTGCAAGTTAGGGCAGTCATTCAGTCCCCAAATGACTTCCTGCAGGAAGGTACATCTCAAATACCTGGTGTCTAAGTCATGGACTGAAACTAAGTGCCAAAAATGCATTATTGTATCCTTTTGAAGTCATTTACCCCAAGGAACTACCACATGGACAATACTCCCCTAAGAGTTGGCCCATTTGTTCAGGATTTGGGAACTCGTGTGGATAGTGAACTAACTTTTTACCAACATCTATCTGTTGTAAGAAAGTTCTTTTGTATTATACAGCTTATAGAAATTTATTGTGTGTAGATCTAGGATGTCATCCCCCATTACTCAGCCCTCATTAGACCAGTCACATTTGGCATGTATCTGTCCAGACATATGCAATAACTGGAACACCTCCAGAGATACTTTATGAAAAGGTTACAAGGCCTGAACAACATGTCTTACATGGACCATCTCAAAACCCTTTCACTATATTCTGTGTCCTACAGACTGCTAAGAGGTGACCTGTGTCTGGCATATAGGCATCCTCTGACCCATTACTGATGAATTTACTGCATATCAGCAAGTCAAATGACATCAGAAATACCCTGTCAAAGGATCTAAGCCTCTTCTGCAGCATCAACAGAACAGTTTGGAGGGTTGCGTGTAGCTCTCGGAGGAAACAGCTGATGTAGTGGGATCCTATCTCGCCTACATTCATAACTGATGGGTTCGGAGCCGATTCGTCGGCTCCGACTCGGCCACTATACACTAGAATGAAGTCTCTCATTGGCTGGGCTACCCCTTATCCCATAATGCACCACCCCTGCTTCCCCAGATCTCGTTTGCCGCTTTTCAAGCCGGACGTGGTCTCGACTTGGCTGGAGCTAAGTGATTTTTCTTGACCTTTGGGTCGTTTTTGACTAGGGGTTCTGTCAGTATTTCAACAAACAGCTGTTTTAACAGCTTTGTGAGCGTTTGTGTTTAGTTTTTGTGAAAATTTAATTTTTAGTCTTTCTAGTTCGCGCTACTTGTGTACTGGGCAAGGCCCGTTTAAGTTAGAGGGCTCTTGCCCTTAGTGTATACTTATCTTTTGTTTTTCTTGTTGTGGTGTGACTGAATTAGTTTCGGGCTAAGCCCGTTTAAGTTAGAGGGCTGTAGCCCGCGTAGTTCTCTCTCTCTGTATTTTTTTTTCACCTGTTGTGTCGGGCTAAGCCCGTTTAAGTTAGAGGGCTTTAGCCCATTTTCCAGTTACTGTTTTTGGCCTTATTGTAAGTTACCTGTATTTTTCTTGTCAGTATGTCCAAGGAACAAAAGTCAGGTTTCAAAAAATGTGCAAAATGTAATTATAAGATGTCTGTTACGGACAGCCATGCTGTCTGCGTGTACTGTTTAGGGCCCAAACATTTAAAAGATACCTGTAGTGTGTGTCATGCTTTCTCTTCCAGGGTTCTCCAGGAGAGAAAAAACAAATTGATTCTAAGGGGTCTGATTAAGCCTTCCTTTGAAGAAGCTTTAGCTTCTTCACCAGCTTCCAAAATGAAGAGATCGTCGGCTCCGACCAGTCCATCGGACCCGACTCCTAAGAAGCATAGATCGTTGGCTCCGACCAGTCCGTCGGACCCGACAACTAAGAAACAAGGCTCGACGTCTTCTTCCTCGGCTCCAATGGCTTTGGAGCCGATGGCTGAAGGGTCTGCCTCGGTGCTTCTCCCCTCGGCTCCATTGGTTTCGGAGCCGCAGGTGAGTGCATCGAGAGGCCAATCACCTTCCTCGGCTCCATTGATCTCGGAGCCGTTGGAGGTGTGCAGCTCAGACTCTTCCCCCTCAGCTCTGGAGCCGACACTGTTGCAGCCGGTCCCGGTCTCGGCTCCGATAGTGCTGGAACCTTTTCGGAGCCGGTCCCCTGCTTTATCGGAGCCGAGGCAGAAGTCTTCTCGGCCCCAATCTGTTTCCTCCAAATCCTCTAGGTTATCTGATTCGGATTTGGATAGGGTTATCCAGAGGCTGTTCCAGTCCCCAGCCTTTACTAAAATGATCTTGGCTCCGGCCCATGCGGCTTCGGAGCCGACTCCACCTCCCATGCACTTGATTCCTCCTCCGACCCTCTTGGAGCCGTTGGAGTTGGTGCAGGTAGAACGGAGCGGAATCGTCCAGTCGGAGCAGGGACCCCCTCGGAGTTTTTCTGCTCCGACTTTCATTCCTACCCTGTCCTCGGTGTCAGGGTTTGGTACCGGGTCTTCCTCGGCGGGGGCCGAGGGCAACACTGTAGAGCTCGCCTCTTCGATGCCCAGTCTTCCCCTCAGAGCGTCTGCCGCAGGCATTCCCGGTATCCATGGTCCCTCAGCAAGTGCCCTCCGCGGAGTCTGGAGGGCCTGCTTTTGAGGCCATGAGGAGTGCGCTGGCCATGACCTTGCCGGTTCAGCAGGTTTCTCCCTCTCCATCCCAAGTTCTGGGTACTGGTGCCTCTGGAGACATTCTTTCCCACGACAGTGGGGCCCCAGGGCCTGAGGATACCCCCTTGGGGGGTTCCCTTCTTCCGGGGGGGTCCTTCTGAGTCTGCTTCGGATGAACCCCCAAGGAAGAAACTGTGTAAGAGGAAGCACGTTGATTCCCAAGATGAATCCGTCACTTCAGATACTGACCTCGAGGATGCGGAGGGGTCCCCTAAATCGTCCTCAGATGACGTCTCTTTCTCGGATATCCTTGAGATTTTGAGACAGAGAGTCGATTGGCAATCCAAAGCCCCTACCGCTGAGGAGTCAGTTTTCCTCAAGGCCTTCGGGGCCCAGCCCTCCTCCTCCTGGGTGTCTCCACCCTTCGATGAGCTATTGGACATAATCTCTCGGAGGGTGTGGGAACATCCTGACACGGCGGAACCGGTGCCTGCCAGGCCCAATAAGTTCCTTTCAGCTCCCCCCCCCCCAGAAGGAATTCCTTACTAAGGGTGTTGCAGTTGATGCTATGGTGGTGGCATCTGCCACTCAGCAGGACGTGGCAGAGGCTTCGACGTCTATTCATCCTCCTAATAAGGATTCTAGGAGCATGGATCGGTGCGGGAAGCGTACCCTTTCTTCAGTATGCGGTCGCTGAACTATCTTTGTCACTTTACAAGGCACCAAAGGGACCTCCTCAAGGAGTTAGGAGAGTCCCTTGCGGGTAACCTTCCTGAGGCGTTAGCACAGACTGTAGGCGCCCAGATGACTACCCTAACTTCCATTGTTAACTCGTCCATGAGGCTCATTTCCTATGCAGCCGAGGGGGCGAGTAGAGCAGCGGGCACATGAGTTGCTCTTAGGAGACAAGCCTGGCTACGCTTGTGTCCATTCGCGGAGGCCTTTAAGTCTTCCTTTGTCGACGCCCCCTTTGATGGTTCTTCCTTGTTTGGACCCAAGTTGAAGGACACGCTTACTCGGTGCGAGCAGGAGGGAAAGACCTTGACTTACGTTAAGGCCCGTTTTTCCGCTCCCTCTAGACCTTATCCCAAGGGCCAGAGAGGAGGGAAAATGTGGTTCCAAAAAGCCCAAAAGGTTTTCTTTACTCCACCTAGTGATCCCCCCTCCAGAGGCAGGGGGGGGGGGATTCAGGAAGACGCCGCCCTAGAGGTGGCAGAGGCCCCCGTAACTCTGGAGACCGTGACTCCTTTCGTGGTTCCTCCTACCCTCAACGTCCCTAGGATGTGGCCCGGCTGTGCTTCTCCGGAGCCGGTCGGGGGTCATTTTGCGAAACACCCACAGGCTTGGGAATCGATAACCAAGGATCAGTGGGTGCTTCGCATTGTAACCGGAGGTTACCTCATCCTTTTTTTCAAGCCCCCTCCTCCTACAAGGAGAATCCCGGACGTGCCACCCAGTCAACGGGATATGGCAGCCGTAGAAGTTTCAAAGCTGCTAAGCAAAGGGGTCATCCAGCCCGTCCCCGCCGACCAGATCGGATCAGGAACTTACTCAAGATTATTTTTGGTGCCAAAAAAGACAGGGGACGTAAGGCCCATTTTGGACCTCAGCCTTTTGAATCGTTTTGTGAAGAAGTCCAAGTTCCGGATGGCCACCCTTCAGTCCATTCTCCCGTTATTGGAGAAGGATGTCTGGATGTGCTCCATAGACCTCAAGGACGCTTACTATCACATATTGATACGTCAGGAGTCCAGGAGTTATTTACGCTTCCGCCTAGGAACCAGTGATTTCCAGTTTTGTGCACTGCCCTTTGGTCTCACCACATTCCCCAGGGTGTTTACCAAGTGTCTGGCAGTGGTGACAGCTCACTTGAGAAGTCTCGGATTCCAGGTGTTTCCCTATCTCGACGACTGGCTCCTCACTGCCAACTCCAAGCATCTACTGATTCGAGCGCTGACGGCCACAGTAACCTTGGGTCTCTCACTAGGAATCACTTTCAATTGGAAAAAATCTGTGCTGCGGCCATCTCAGCGTATCACCTTTATATGCGCAGAGTTAGACACAGAAAGGATGCGGGCATTTTTGCCATCAGAGAGAATTCAGATTCTACAATCACAGGTTCTAAATTTGTTACCCAAATCTCGAGTTCCTGCCAGACAGATTCTTCAGTTATTAGGTTCGATGGCTGCAACTATCCTCCTAGTACCGTTAGCCAGGCTGCACATGCGGGTGCTGCAATGGCTATTATTGGTTCAATGGTCATACCAAGAACTCCCCCTGAACCACCTAGTTCTGATTACGGACAGTTGTCGTCGGGACCTCCGTTGGTGGCTATGTTGGTCCAACCTGGACCGGGGGCGTCCTTTCGCCCTTCAGCCCCCTGTTGCCACAGTGACCACGGACGCCTCCCAGATAGGGTGGGGGGGGTCATTATCTGGACAGGTCTGTCCAAGGCACTTCGCAGGATTGCGAAGCGCACCTTCACATCAATATCCTGGAAATGAGAGTGGTGCTTCTGGTTTTACAAGCACTTCATCATGCTCTCACCCAAGGTACTATTGCGATTCTATCCGACAACATGTCGGTAGTTTGGCACATAAACAAGCAGGGCGTAACCAGGTCCTACCCCCTTTCCAGGGAGGCAATGAGAGTATGGCGCTGGGCCATAGCCTCTCGACGTTTCTTAGTAGCCACGCACATTCCGGGAAAAGCCAGTGTGATTGCAGACAGGCTCAGCAGGACTCTCCTGTTGCCCCACGAGTGGTCCCTCAACAACAGAGTGGCTGCGCAGATCTTCGCCAAATGGGGCCTCCCTTGTTGCGACTTGTTCGCCAGCCCCAACAATGCGAAGTGCACAGAGTTCTTCACTCTGACACCCTCTCAGGGACAGTCTTCCAGGGACGCTCTAGCCCACAATTGGCCCCCGGGTCTGCTGTATGCCTTCCCCCCCGATTCCCCTTCTCCCGAGGGTGATTCAGAAGGCTCTTCCTGTCGGGTGCCACGTGATTTTTGTCGCCCCACATTGGTCCCATCAGGTTTGGTTCCCATTTCTTCAGACGTATACGGTACAGGGCCCTTGGATTCTGGACCCAGTGCCGGATCTGTTATCCAATCCGTCGGGACTCTCTCATCCGTCCCTCCGGTCGCTGCGACTGGCTGCTTGGTTACTCCACTTCCATCCTTAGTTAGAGATCTTTCTCTTTCTTCGGAAATGATGCACATCTTGTCTTCTTCCCACAAGCCGTCTACCGTTAAGCTGTATTCCAGCAAATGGAAAAGGTTTTTTTGTTGGGCCCAGCAGCGAGGCATTGATCCTCTTACGGCCCCAGTTCCGCAGGTCTTGGAATTTCTAGCTTCATTGTTTCATTCTGGCTCTTCAGTCTCCACACTTAAAGTTCAACTGGCGGCTATATCTAATTTTCATGTTGCTATAGAGCCTTCTTTAATGGCTAACAGACTTTGCAAGTCCTTTCTTAAGGGAGCCTGGCTCCTCAGGCCTCCTATGGCTCATCCCGTGCCCCCTTGGGACTTAAATTTGGTTCTGGCCTCCTTAACTGCCCGTCCCATTGAGCCGGCAGCCACTTGTGATATAAAATTCCTGTCATGGAAAACTGCCTTTCTAATGGCAATAACTTCTGCTAAGTGTGTTTCAGAGCTTCAGGCTCTCTGTTCTTCCCCTCCTTATTTGATCTTTCACAAAGATAGAGTTTCCCTTAGATTGAATCCATCCTTTTTGCCTAAGGTAGCATCCCCTTTATGCATTCAGCAATCATTGGAGCTCCCAGTGTTCTTTCCAAATTTTTCTAATAGAGCAGAATATACCTTCCACCAGTTGGATGTTCACAGGCAACTGCGTTTTTACTTGGATAGGACCACTCAGACTGAAAATCTGACCACCTGTTTGTGTCCTTTGCTGAGAATAGGTTAGGTCTTCCAGTTCCCAAAGCCACAATTGCCAAATGGATTAAGGATTGCATCTCTTTCATTTATTCCCAGTCAGGCAGAGTTTTGCCTTTCCCAATCAAAGCTCATTCTACCAGGGCTATGGCCACCTCTGTAGCTTTTCATTCCAAAGTTTCAATAGATGATATTTGTGCGGCTGCTACTTGGTCTTCTCCGCACACCTTCATTTCTCATTACAAGCTTGATGTGGCTTCCCGAGGCAGAGCTTCATTTGGTTCCGCAGTTCTCAGGAGTGTGTTCCAGTGAGCCACCCGGGGTTTTCAGGTGCTAGGGACGCTGTCCCATCAGTTATGAATGTAGAGATAGGATCCCATTACATCTTTTAGTTATGTACTTACCATAACTTTGGATGTATGGGATCCATCTCGCCTACATTCATACATACCCACCCTCCTTCCCCCTACCTTTTGGATTTGGAGGAAACATTGGTCTTGCTGAGCTCTCCTCTGGAAGGGCTCTAGTTGGTTACAGTTATTGGTATGTGTTCTGTACCTGTATGTATGTATGAAAGCGAACAAACAAGATCTGGGGAAGCAGGGGTGGTGCATTATGGGATAAGGGGTAGCCCAGCCAATGAGAGACTTCATTCTAGTGTATAGTGGCCGAGTCGGAGCCGACGGATCGGCTCCGAACCCATCAGTTATGAATGTAGGCGAGATGGATCCCATACATCCAAAGTTATGGTAAGTACATAACTAAAAGTTTTGGAACAGGTTCCCCATCCACTTGCAAAGTTCATCCCAGTCCATTTTCAAGCTCAGTTCAGATCTGTGGATGGGAAACAGAAATTTACCTCAGGACTGCCCCCTGTACTGCCATCTGAGCTATTAATGGATAGAGGAGGCACCTAAATGCTTCATTTCATGCATGGATACCCCCAGATTATCTGTGGTATGATCCCAGTTATTCTTTTTAGGGGTAATATATAATTATTGACCATGGGATGGGTAAGGCCAGTCTGTAACTAAATAGGATAGCTTATTTTGGGTTTAAAAGGTAAACTGAGTGTTATTAAAGTGGTCCACAAGGGCTGCTGGCCTACCACTTAACTATGAACTTCTCTGCTAACGCTTTTGTTATCTTTTTGAAAACATGCAGAAGTTAATGGCTAACCTTCGTTTTTCTGAGGTGAAGAATTCATTAACTGATTCTGTGACAGCTCTGTCTCATGTGACTAAGCATATTTTAAAGTATGCGTATGATGCTGTTGATTCTTCGAGAGCTGCTGTTTCTGGATCAGTTGTGAGGAGATATGCTTGGATTTGTCCTCTAAACCTTCCTGATAACTCTGAAATGTTTATTTCTCCTTTGTATAAGCATGTTCTGTTTGGCACTTCTGTAGCTGAAGTGCTTAAAAGATGCGATGAAAGGAGAAAACTGATTGAAGTAATGTCTTATATTTTTTCAACTTTTTTATTTATTTTTTAGAGCAAATAGTAATTTTGCCTTCTCACGGCTCCTTTTTCCTAAAGGCAATTTAACAAGCAAGGAGCCAGGAAAATGTGTTTTAAAAAGCAGTGGAAAGGATGCTGTAAAAAGAAAGTAAAGGTCTGTAATAATCAAGGGTAGTCCTCTCTGTTGACATACCGTTTGGCCTGTTTAGCTCCCCCTCCCCACAAAACCCTTCTTGTAGTATCAGATTATCAGATAGCTGGGTTCTGAAGGTAATCCAGCAGGGATACATTTGGTGATAACAATTCTTACCCCTTTTTGATAGATTCCCTTTTGTCCAGGGAAACAGATTTGTTTTCGCCATCCCGTATCAGATGTCTGAGTCATAGAACTTGAACCCCCAATCTTTTAGGCAAAGATTTTTATTCAGGAATTTTTCTAGTTCCCAAAACAGAAGGATTGTGGAGGCCAGTACTGGATCTTTACTAAACCTTATTGACAAGATTCTGAACTTGAAGTTGTTTGCTTCAGTCACTTGTACCTCTGATTTCCCCCTCCAGCTTTAATGGAAAAGTTGGATCTTAAAGATGCCTATCATCACATCCCCATTACAGAACATTTCATTAATTTAAGACTTTCTGTATCTGGCTTATATTATCAGTTTTCTGTTTTACCCTTTACTGCCTGTAGCACTTAGGGTATTCACAAAATGTCTAGCTCCAGTCATTGTGTACTGGTGACATTAAAGCTTCACATTTTTCCATATTTGGATGATTTTCAAAAGTTGAAAAACAATCTGCAAAGATAAGATAGTTTGTAGTAAACTTCTATTCTGTCTGGGTTTTTAAATAGACTTTCAGAAGTCTTCTCTCATCCCTTCTCCCTGAATGATTTTCTTGGGATGTTTGCTGGACTCTGCCTTAATAAGAGCCATTTTCCCTCCAGACAAAGTAGACTGTGTTCAGCAGTTCTTCCAGAGTTTCTCCAGTCAAAACCATGCATCTGCACGGGAGTTTCTCAGGATTCTGGGACATGTGGCATCAGCAATTCTCATGCTTCTCCTGGCCAGACTATAGATGAGGAAAATAAGTCAGCCAGGGCTCTGCATCTACATACTCTTTTTTTTTCCTTTCAAATCCAAGTTCTGGGGTTTGTAAAGAGTGAGACAGGATGGTGGGTGGTTCATATAGCTTTCCATTCTCCCTTCTGACCCCCGCCACCAGCCAGTCACTACAGGTATTTCTTCCATGACATGGGGACTGGTTTCAGAAGGGGCTGGAAGTACAAGCTCAGTAGGATCCTGTACACACAGTACATAAGTATTAGAAAGATGTTTGTAGTTGTCAATGCTTTGAAGGCATTGAATCATCTCTGATCCTCAGGATCTCTGGAGGTGTACACTGCCAACATTAGTCATGTGGTAGAGGCAGTAAGATCTAGTACCCCCATTTTGCAGACATGTTATGATAGTCTGGAAGGTAGTATGTCTGCTCAGTTTGCCTGTAGGCTTCATGCATTCAGTCAGAGCAAAACTTGGTTGCAGGCAAGCTCAACAGGATCAAGACAGACCTTCTCACCCCATGAATGGAAACTTCATCCTGGAGTTTTCCAAGAATTGATCCAGCAGTGTGGAACACCAAGAAGATCTGTTTGCCTTCCATCCAAACAGATGACTAAAGATGTTCTGCTCCAGGACTTTTTGCAATCAGGCTTGGAGGACATATGCTTTATGCTTTATCATTCCCATAGATGGAAATGTTCCTGTATGCATTTCCAGAGATACCCAGTATCTAGAGGGACTCTCCAAAAATGGTGGTGATGATGCTCGTCTGATCACGACAACAGTGGTTCTCCCTTCTTTTGAATTTAGCCAAGGGCAATTACCACAAGCTTCCCCATAGACCAGATCTGCTCACACAGGAGGAGAGTTTGATGCAGTCTAATGTGGAAGCTCTCCAGCTAACTGCCTGGATAATAGAAATTTTGTAACCTTTTAGGCACCTTTTTTCTGAGGATATGCAACAGGCACTGAATGAACAAGAAAGCCTACTTGAAAGTCATGTATGTGGAAATGGAAAAGATTTTCTAGATGGTGCTAGTAAAAGAACCAGGATCCTCTTCAGGCCGTCTTGCTTCTGGGTCTTGATTATTTTTATTAGCTGCTATCTAGCTAGGCTTGTAATATTTGTCTATCAAGGTTCATTTGCTGGATGTTTGTTCTTCTCTCCCCTTGGATCCCCCTGTTGTAATAATCCTGAAGATAAAATAAATTTTGATTGAGGTGTTATACTCATCCACTTAGAAAATGTGACTCTTGCTTGGTATCTCAACTTTGTGCTTGAAGTTTACTGTGTCTCCATTTGAACCAACTCATGAGGCTGAATTGTTTTTTGAGTTGGAGCACTGTTATACTTATTGCTCTGACATCTGCGAGGAGAGTATCTGAGTTGCAAAGTCTTATGGTGAGCAAACCTTTGTTGTCCACAGCAACAGGGTTTCTTTGAAACCAAATCTTACCTTTATGCCTAAATTTGTCTTGGAGTAGACTTGTTTATCCTGACCAAAGAACAAAGGAGAAAGGATCTTTCACACTCTAGATGTCTGCAAGATAGTTTAGATGATATCTAGAGAAAACTTGGACCTTCAGGAAAGCTGATCAGCTTGTTTAGATGTCCTTTTCTCTTACCATTGTAGGACACAGTTTCAAAATTCACCATTTCCAGGTGCTATTCTCTTTTGTTATACTCCCCCATAATAAGCCACTTCCAAGTAGGGTTAATGTCCATTCCACAAGGGCTTTAGCTTATTTGGTGGCTTTCTGTAAAGGGATGTGGAGTCAAAGTTTTCCACAGATGGCAATGATGTTCTCTGTATGTACTTGTACTACAAACTGGATTCCTTCTCCAGGTCCAGAAGAGGCTTTGTTAGGACCATTCTCCGGGGTATACTGGAGTTTTGGTTTATTGGCCTCTTCCCTGTTTGTATTTTACTTCCCTAAGTTATTGAAATCTACCCATATACCTTAAGGTACTGCAACAATGATCTAAGTGTGAAGTTAGTACAGTTGTGTAAGTGGAACTTATAAAGATAACACAAAAGGTCTTTGGCTAACGAAGTTCGCAAATGACTGCAAACTAGGAGCCATAATCGATACTCCTAATGATGTGAACATCCTACAAAAGGGCCTCACTGAGAAAGATACCTGGTGTCAAAGCCATGGCCTCAAGCTCAATGACAAAAAGTACATTGTCATCCCTTTTGGAAAAACTCTGTACCCATGAACTACCACATAGGTGGTAGTCTATTTAACACCAAAAGTGTGATAACAGACCTTGGGACACAGGTGGACAGTAGCCTCTCCTTTGATAATCACATTGCCACAGTAGTCAGGAAATCCCTCTATAAAAGGTTTCTCATCCAGGAAAAAAAGAGGTCATTGTTGCACCTCTGCTCGTCACTCATTAGACCCATTATAGAGTACAGCTCCCCTTTTGGTATGTACCTCACAAGACATCTACAACAACTGGAAAGACCACAGAAATACCTCACAAAGAGCATTGTTGGCCTCAAACAGATGCCCTACACAGACCATCTCAAAAAACTCCTGCTTTACTCTGTCGCATATCGCCTACTTAGAGGCGATCTCTGCCTAACTTACAAAGCTATGTCAAACCCAGAGCTGTTGGACATGCTCCATTTAAAGAAATCCCAATCCCTCCGAGCTACACGCTCTAGGGATCTAAACCTTGTGACCACAATAAACAGAACATGCTGGATGGATAGATTCCTGTCCCAGAGACTTCCCATACGCTGGAACAAATTACCTATCTATATCAAACAAAGTTCCTCATTAGCACTCAAGAAAAATCTTGATTGGATGGAGGATAGGAAATTCACCCATGGGATCACTTCTGTGACTCTGCTCGACAGGGGCACAGGAAAATAATTTTTTTGGGTGGCGAAAGCCAGGGTACCTTTGGCTAGGCGTATATAGGCCCTAGAGCCAATAGCCTAGTACCTACTTATGAACCTATGTTTTAATAGATCACTGTTGCAGCAGCCTCCTTTCCCACCAGCTCTGTTTTCCTGCTTGTATTTTTGGTTCTGCTAGAGTCCGGCTTACTATTTGGTTTGTTTCCTAGCATTGTTCAAGGATTGTGCACCTTTCTAGGCAAAAAATACTCTGGCTTTTTGCACACAAGATTCCTCCTGCCAGGTTACACATGAGAAAAATGTGATAGCTTGAAAAAAGAAAAAACACGGACCTAACATCTTTATCCACTAGAATTTTAGATTCCAGTTTTGAGCTTTGTCAAAAGGAACTGGCCCAATGCTTCCTGGAATTCATCAATTCCAATGCCCTGGACAGTTGATTCTGACTCCCACTAGAGAAATCAACATCCTTGACCTGGTTATTACTAACATGGGTGACCGTTGCTCTACACCAATAGTCAGTCTCTCCCTGGTCAGATCCAACCATAAACTAATCGGCATGGAAATCCACATCTTACCCACACCCCCACAAAGGTAACCACCTTGAAAAACTTCTTCAAAGCTGACTTTGGGCTCCTAAAAACAGAGGTGGCTAACTTCACAGCACTCATGCCAATGGAAAATAGCTGCATGACTGCCTAATCATACACCAATAACACTATACGAACATGTACATAAATGCAAGGAACTAGCCATATCCAAAAGAACCAAGATGCTCTCCTCCAAAAAAAGGAAGCCAATCTGCTGGTCATTTGCCATTAATAAACTCTACAACAGAAGGAAGAAACTGTTGCAGAAAAAGGTGAAGTCCCAAGACTGGAAAAACTCTCTTATTAGCCTCAACAAAAAATTGAGATCCCTCATCAAATCCTCCAAAGCCAGCTATGAAGGCAGAATTGTGGCAGACACTAAAAACAATCACAGAGCCTTCTATATTTATATCGAGAACTTCCACGGCAATACCCAAATTTGCTCTGAGTTACTGCACAATGGTACCTCCTATTTTGAGCCAACAGATATTCCAATATACTGGCCAACAGATTCAGTGCCAACTTTACCCCTCTCTCCCCCCTAAAGGACCAATCACAGTACTGGAAGAATGCCAGGCACCCAGCATTACTGCAGAACAGGTTAAAGCTGCATTGTCCAAAGCCAAGAATACAGCTTCCATGGGACCTGATAATATCCCTGGCTGTGTTCTACTTGAACTACAAAGCGAACTGGCACCACAACTGTGTGCCATGTTCAGTCACAGCCTCAGCTCAGGCTTTGTCCCTACCGCATGGCGCACTGCTACAGTCATTCCTCTCCATAAAGGCGGAGCGACTACAGACCCTGGGATTTATCGCCCCATTAGCCTGACAAGTCTGGTATGTAAAGTTATGGAGCGCATGATCATGGACCTGATAATATATAGGAAATCTTCAAACTCTAGACCCCACGCAATTTGGCTTTGTGAAAGGGAGATCATGCATGCTTAACCTGGTTGACTACTATGAGTCAGTTACCAGGGTTGTGGATGAAGGTAAGGCAGCCTACCTCGATCTGGCCAAGGCCTTTGATACCATTCCTCACTCGGGAATTATTGATAAACTCACCAAACTAGGCATCAACTCCTATATCACTAGGTAGGTTGAAAATTGGCTCACAGATAGAACACACTGTGAAAGTAGCAGACTCCAAGTCAGACTGCTGACCAGTCACCAGTGGAGTCCCCCAGGGATCGGACCTGGGTCCTCTCCTTGTCGGCATCTACTTCTTAGAAGTCCAGGCCAACACAAAGGGACTCTGGCTGACTAAGTTCTCAGATGACTGCAAGCTGAGCACCATTATTAACTCTCCAGGTGATGCAGACATCCTACAGAAAGGCCTCACTGAGACCAATGACTGGTGTCGAAACCATGGGCTCAAGCTTAATGCCAAAAAATGTCGTCATGCCTGTGAAAAACTGAGGGGCTGCCAGCCCAGCTAGATAGAACTATCTACAAAATTCTATGTCATTGTAAATATTAATATAATCCACAGGCTTGGTTTACAAATGTAAAGAAAACTATAGCTTCAAAAGTGAGTTTCAAAAATGTAACCACAGTGCACTCTGTTGGAAGAAAGCTGATAAGTGAAGCATTGTTGGACTGTTTGATCTCAAATTCGGACACAGGATGTCTGGACCAGCAAATTCTTTTTATTGTTTTGAGACCAGAGTTAATTGCTAGACTTTACATGTATAATGTCTTTTATTGCTGTGGCTTCCTGGCCGGGTGCAAGCTTACTAAGAAATGTAAATTTTGAGTTTCTGGTAGCCTGGGAATCGGAGAAGTGTCAAGAATGATGTCATGTAAAATGACTCAGCAGTACTGTGTTATCAATTTAAAACCACCTCAGAGAGAAAGATTAGAGCATTTTGGATTTTGTCTGAACCTGAACACATCTACTCACCAGTGCTTTGCTTTTGCTCTGTATGTAAGTAAGATATTTGTTTAGAACAGTGATTTCTCAGGGATAGAAATAGCCAGATTAGTCTAGCTGTTTTCTATATATATATATATATATATATATATATATATATATATATATATATATATATATATGTCTGACTATTCTACAGTATTATTTTAAAGCATTTTTCTGTGATTTCTGAACTTTGTAATAGATGTCTTGTGTTTTTATTATTTATTATTAAATATTTTTAAATCTTTGTACTGTGGCTGTTTTGTGTAGAGATAATTTAAGCTCTAGAGTACTTGCATGTATCTGGTGATACTATACAAAGCCACTCCTATAGTCTTGCTGTTCATCACACTTACTAATTGGATAATAATATTGCACAGTAAAATTGGACACCTTTTGGTAAGGGCCTTATTAGTAGCTGATAAATGGTGGTTGTTAGCAGTGGGATTACTACCTTATAGCCTGGGCAGAAAGGGACATAGCTGGAGAACCTGTGACAGCCTTCCCCAGGAGTGTCTGTGTGTTTGTATATAACTTATCTTAGTGTGTGTGTCAGCTACATGGGCAGGGACACAAAGCACTGGATGGACAGAGAGGGTACGGGAGGTTTTAGCTTGACCACTAGGCTGAGATCTGTACCCTATAGCTGTGCCAGTGGGGAGTCTTATTAGGGATCTGGAGAGAAAGGGAGAAACCAGGCCCAGACTGACAGTGATCTCTGTGTGCTCTTAAGGGAAATTGTACTTTACTGTGTGTGTACTTTTTATCCTCCCAATGTGCATGCCCCTCACTGGTTCTAGTGGTGGGGATTGAGGCTCCTTGATTACTGGGCCAGTGCACCGGCGTCACATAGTAATTGTTTGGCAGTGGTGGGATATCAACATCAAATATTTATTGTTTGATTGTGGTGAGTTAGCCACATCACATACTAATTGGTTTGTAGTGGTATGGACATTGAATTCCTGTAGCATGTTGACAGTGATCATTGAAGGTGATTTTGTACTTTGTCAGCCACGCAGTGGGTATTCAGAGTTCAGATCACAATTCTTTTATTAGCTTAGTTAGTCAGGGAGAGCAGGCAAGCATGTCAGCAGAGGAGTATGGCAAGCTGACAAGGAGCCAGTTGGTTAAGATGTGCCAGGTTAAGGGACTGGTGCATGGAAACCTGACTAAGGCAGACATGATTGCAGCCTTGGTCACAGCTGCATCAGCAAACAGCAATCAGGACAATGATCAGACTGGTCGTGCAGATGCACAACACTCAGAGAATGGACAGTTCAGCCTTTCTGCAGAGGACTTAAAAATCCATCTGGAGCTAAAGAGATTGAGTTGGAGGCCAGGCATTTGAAAATGGAAGCTGTGGAGAAAGAGAGGCAGAGGCAGCATGAACAGGATATGCTGACTCTTCATCAGAGTCATGGAGGCAATGGGGAAGGGAGTAACCGGACCCCAGAAGCACAAAAGGTCAGTAAATTTCTTCCACAGTTTACAGAGGGGGATAATTTTGATAGTTTAATTCATATAATTTTGATAGTTTAATTCATATGTTTGAGAGAATATTTGAACAGAATTATGTTGACCAAAGGCTCTGGGTACAGTTCCTCACCCACTTACTCCATGGTAAAGCTGTAAATGTACTTTCCAAATTATCTGACCTTGACTGTTTTAACTGTAATGCTGTAAAGAATTGTTTGTTGGAATTTTTTAAGCTAGCACCTGAAGCTTATAGGAAAAAGTTTTGTGAACATACACGCAAGGCACATGAAAATGTGTGTGAATATGTTGCTGAACTGAGCACTTATTTTCATAGGTGGGTGAGTGGATGTCAGGTCACCACTTTTGAAGGGCTGGCAGACCTTTTGGTGAGGTAACAAACCCTTAGCACTTTGCCTGAGGACATGAGGATCTGGTTAGCTGATAGACAATGTGCTACTTCAGATGAGTTGGGGAATAAGGGAGACCTATACCTAGCAAGCAGAGCATCACTGTACAGTAAAGGGACACCCAGTGCTGCTCATGGGTCTAAAGGAACCCATGGTGGGCAGCCCAGACTGTCCCAACAGAATCTACCAGTAGCAGGGAAAGCCACTAGTCCAGGTACACGTCCAGGACCTAGAGTTAAATGTTTGGAATGCAACTAGTGGGGGCCATGTAGCATATAGATGTCCACGGAGGCAAGGTGGGGAACAAAAGTTGAGGGAGCCAGTAAGTGGGAAGGACAAAATGCCAATAGTAGGGTTGTATTGAGACACCAGGGGTACCAAACTACCATCCTGCAGATGTCCTGCTAGGGAAGGATTTTGATGAGGTAGTACCATGCGTTTATGCAGTTACACACAGTCTGGCTTTGAGACAAGCATGTGGACCTGGTAGCCTGGGGGAGACCCAGACAGACCGCATACTTGCAGCCAAGACTGGTGAAGTAGTTACTTCAGGGAGGGAGCTACGCTGTAGCAGTAAGAATGAAGAGGAGCCACAGCTGCTTGTGGGTACTGATGGTCCCTTGGACAGAGTGACTGCAAGGGCAGAGGGGAGTAGTAGTACCCAGGCTGACAGTGAGGCACCGCTGTCAGAGGATGTCAGACTTCCTGTGGAAGGGGAGCTGGGAGGGGATCATAGCGTCATATGTACGTACAAGGCTATTGGCCATAGGGCCTATCTAAAGCTAGCCAGAAAGGTACCCTGGCTTTCGCCACCCAAGAAAATTGAATATAAACGGCAACTGACACCTCAAACATGTACAAACACAGTTTTAATCAGTTAAGCGCTTTTCGTCTCCTCAAAATAAAACTTATTCAGACAGTTGATGCAAGAAAACCACTCTGTTTAAATGCATATCACCGGATGCATTTAGAATCAATTAAGTTGGTCTAATTTCAAAGCTAAAGTCCCTGTAACTACATCTTAAAAGTCCTTTTAAAAGTCATCAGAAACATCATATAAAAGAAAAATACTAGTAAGAAAGACATATACTTTAAACGAACATCAAAACCGAATGCTTGTCATCTCATTACTTTAAATATGTAAACACACACTAACTTAAATGCTATTCTAAAATGATAAAATGAATAGACATTTCTTCCACAAATTACAGCCCAACCAAAATGTAAGCTTCAGAAGTGTTTTTTTTGTAAAGTTTAATTTCTCAAGTTTAAAAATGTTTTTTAACGAATTAAGTTTCTCAGTTTTAAAATACATGCGGTAGAGGTCACCTCATTTAACCCAGGTGGTTTATATGAATTCAACCTGAGTTGCCAAAGGAGCTCTTGTTTTTCCAAAAGTAAATGGTGGGGGCCCCCTTTTGCACTCACAGGAACCGGACTAATTACTCTAAAAGGGAAGTAATGAGCTGGCTGTTCTGAACAGTGTCTAGCTAGAGCGTTTGTAAGGTTATTCTTCCTAATATGCGATATGTGTGCTCATAGATTCTCTTTCAATTTCCTGTCAGTCTTTCCAGCGTAAAATGCTGGACAGACTGCACAGGTAGCAAGGTAGACAACAGATTTGGAATTACAGTTGAATCTACCCTTTGCTTTTACTTAATTTGTTCCAATTTCAAAGTGTGTTCCTGTTGCAATGTATTTACAATAGTTGCAACTCTCACACTTATATGTACCTTCCGTTCTACTCACTATCAGGGGTTCTGATTCCAAAATCTGTTTTAAATTCCTACCTTTTCTATATACAAAGGATGGAAAATCTCCTAATTTGTCTAAAATTTCTTATGTCGAAAAAATGTTCCAATTTCTTTTCAAAATAAACTCAATTTCTTTTGATTGTAAATTAAAGGAAGTAATAAAACAGCTAGGGAGTACCCTGACAGTAACTTTTGTTTACAGTATTTCATCCTGAGTTAAATTATTGGTTACTGTGTCTGTGTCAGCCTCTCCTGCAGGAAATGTTATGTTGGTAGAGCTGAGTGTAATGGTTTATAAAACCCTACTCTCTTTTTGTGTTGGACTTCTTCAAGTATATCAAAGACCAATCCATTTGGGTAACCCCTCCTTAAGAACATCTGTTTGTGTCTCGCATTCCACAATGAAGGTGTCGTCATCCGTTATTCGTGCTGCTCGGACAAGTTGTCCTTTTTAGCACAGATATTTTTTGGTAAACTGGGTGACAACTCCTATAATGTAACATAGTGTTTGAGTAGGTAGATTTACGGTGTATTCTACCTACGTGTAACGTTCAGTATTTTTCTTTAACTCCATGTCTAAATAAACAATTGTGTTTTTATGGAACGTGTGGGTGAACTGGAAGAACCTTGTACTATTGCTTAGATATTCAATTAATTTTAGGGCCTCAGGTTCAGTACCTTTGAGCATAATAAAAATGTCGAGAAACCTTGCATACATTTTTATTCTCTCTGCCAATTCTTCACTCCTAATGATGGTCTTTTGTTCCCAGCTGGCTAAAGCCAGGTTGGCATAGCTCCCCCCACATGGTGAACCCATTGCCACCCCCACAACCTTTTTATATACAGTGTTGTTAAAGGTAACAAAATTGTTCTGCAAAATGACATCCATAATTTCCTGGAAGAGTCTGATCTCCCTGTTACTGGCATCATGTGCCAACAGTCTTTCTACTACTAATTCAGTGCCTTCCTCATGATTGATGAAGGAATACAGGTCAACAAAACTTACTGTCAGAAACATAACATCTTTATCATATTCAAAGTTATTAATTGAACTCAAAGAAGACCATGAGTCTCTGCACACTTGATTTTCCTTTGCAACATACCTTTTCAAACTGAGTCCACATATTTTGCAGTAGTGTAAGTAATAGAACCCCGAGAGTTAACTAAAGCCCTCATAGGTGGATTCTGTTGGTCTTTATGTAACTTCGGTAACTCAAATAATGTGGGTATTTTTGGGCAAAGCGTGGACAAGTAGTTTAGTGTGTTTGTCTGTCAGGCTGCCTATGAACAAATCATTGAAAAAACAGTGTACATTCTTATAGGCACCATTCTTCTTGTTGATACTAGATTCACAATAAATGCCACTGTCTAATACAGAGTCCATCCTTAGGTTGTGAACACTAATATCCATAACGACCAGTCCTCCTCCTTTATTCGGTTTTAATAACCGAATGGGTAGACTTTTAATAAGGGTCAAAGCTTCAATTTCACTGACATCAATGTTGTTCAACCTCACGTTCCTGTTTCCTTGCAAATGTCTCAAATCAAATTCACATAGCTATTCAAATAATCCTAACATTGGGTGCATTGGTGGATTAAATGTACTAGATGCTCTTAATTGGTCACTTGTTTGTCCATTCTTGCCAAAAATTAAATTAAGTTTACGAGTATAAAGCTTGAGGTCAATCAATGTTTCTGGTAGTCTGAAATGGTAGTCGGGTACAAAAGTTAAACCCCTACAAAAAAGTTCATAAAGTTTGGGGTCTATGTCAAATTCAAAGTAATTATATATTTTAAAGTCCCCTCTTTTGTTGAATAAAATGGAGGGTTTTAACTAATGTCTGTTCAGTTTGTTCTCCTCTTTCCTGCCTCCTTTCGCTGTCGTGTTGTATTTCGGACGATGGTTCTGGCCGTTGTTGGAAAAATGGTGTTGTTCTTGTGTATTCCTTAAGTTTCTGTTTTTAAAACAGTTACCTTGATTTTGAGAAAAGTTGTTACACTCTTCCTGCCCCACTTCATCAACAAGATTAATGTTAGTATAATTACCAGAACAATTATCTGGTACGGCTTGTTGGGTGTTAACAGTTTGGCTTACTCTTTCTTGTTCAAGAGAATAAGCCCCTGTATGGTCAGTGAATTTCCTTGCCTGAGAGAAGGTGGTGGTTTGGGGTAGGCTGTACCATTTTTATAGTTATTTATATCTCTCTTTAACTTTTTCAATTTAATTTTTGTGTTTTTCATACTCTGTTGTTCAGTGGAAGAAAATACCCTTTTATATTTGAATTGGTATCTAGAAAAGTCAGGGTGCACTTTAATTTCCTGAGCTATACTAGAAATGCCCCTTGTTAAGTTGTCAGTGGTAAACTTGTAGTATTTTTCCATCAACTCCATTAGCTCAAAGTCATGTCTGTTAAATAGGTCTAATAAATCATGAAAGAATGGTGTACCTGCTTCCAAACCCGACGGGTATTGCCACGAACGGAGTCCCTTCGGTACAACACCTTCTCTTTGGCATTCCTCAAAATAGTGTATTTCAAGTTGTAACTTCTTGGCTTTCAGTGATTTCTTGATCTAAGTTTTTTAATGAAACAAGGGCTAAATTCCCTCCAGCCGGTTGCTCCTTGACCTTGTTCTGTGCATTGTTGTTGAATGTTGGTGGTTTGCTTAGCCAAGCATTTATGTCCGGAAGCTCAATAAGCTCCGAGGGTGTAGAATTCAAGGTGTTACAAGTTGTACTAGGTCCAGGTAAAACACTGTTGTTTCCTTTTACACTTCTGCTGGTCCCCTCTCCTGTTGAACCATGTCCTCCAGTGCCACTATTTCTGGTAGCTTGATTGATGTTAATTTGTTCACTGACCTGGTTACCTCCTTCCTGTCGGCACAACCCTAATATCAGTTTCGAAAAAACATCCATACGACATGACAACGTATCCAGTCTTTTGTTCACAGCATTTATTAACAGTCAGGTTGCTGACATCCGTACCATCAATTTGAATAGTAGAATTCAATCCCGAAGTAGGTTCGAGTGTGTTCATAGATCTATCAGTAGCCATACACAAAAACTCAATAATCCAAGAACAAAAAGCAACACAAAGCAAAATTGAATACATACGGCAACTGACACCTCAAACACGTCCGAACACAGTTTTAATCAGTTAAGCGCTTTTCGTCTTATCAATATAAAACTTCTTCAGACAGTTGATACAAGAAAACCACTCTGTTGAAATACATATCACCTGATGCATTTCGAATCAATTAAGTTGGTCTCACCCAAGAAGATAATTTTCCTGTGCCCCTGTCAAGCAGAGCCATGGAAGTGATCCCCTGGCTCAATTTCCTATTTTCCATCCACTCATCAAGATTTTTCTTGAGTGCTAATGAGGAGCTTTGTTTGATATAGATAGGCAGTTTGTATAGAAAGTCCCTGGGACAAGAGTCTATCCCTCCAGCATGTTCTGTTTATTGTGGTGACAAGGTTTAGGTCCCTAGAGCAGCGTGTACCTCGGAGGGATTGATATTTCTTTAAGAGGAAAATGTCCAACAGCTCTGGGTTTGACATAGCTTTGTATGTTAGGCAGATCGCCTCTGAGTAGGCGATATGCAGTGGAGTAAAGCTGGAGTTTCTTGAGATGGTCTGCGTAGGGCATCTGTTTGAGGCCAGTAATCCTTTGTGAGGTACACTTTTTGGCATTGAGCTTCAGGCCATGGTTTGACACCAGGCATCTGTCTCAGTGAGGCCCTTTTGTAGTATGTCCACATCGTTAGGAGTTTCGATTATGGCTCCTAGTTTGCAGTCATCTACAAACTTTGTTAGCCAAAGACCTACTGTATTAACCTGTACTTCAGAGAATTAGATACCAAAAAGGCAAGGAGCCAGGACTGAACCCTGTGGTACTCCACTTGTCACTGGTCTGAAGTCGGATTTGGAGTCTGCTACTTTCACAGTGTGGGTTCTGTCTGTGAGCCAGTTGGCAACCAATCTTGTGACATAGGGATTTATAACTAGTTTAGTGAGCTTATCTATAATTCCAGAGTGGGGGATGGTATTGAAAGCCTTGGCAAGATCTAGATAAGCTGTGTGAACCACCTTACCCTCATCTATGGCTTTGGTGATTACTTCAAAGAAGTCAGTCCGGTTTAGGAGACATGATCTGCCTCTTACAAATCCGAACTGGGTAGGGTCCAGAGTTTGGAGATTACCAGTGTCTTTGTTTATGAGATCCATGATGATATGTTCCATGGCCTTGCAGACCAGGCTCGTCAGGCTAATGGGGCGGTAGTTCCCGGGGTCCGTTGTGGCTCCCCCTTAATGGAGTGGGATAACCGTCGCAGTGGGCCCTTCAGTGGGCACAAAGCCTGAGGTGAAGCTCTAACTGAACATGATACTTGGATAGGGTGCCAGTTCATTCTGTAGTTCATGTAGAACGCAGCCTGGGATATTGTCAGGTCCCATGGATGCTGTGTTCTTGGCTTTGGAGAGTGTGTTTTTTAACTGTGCAGCCGTGATTACAGGAACTTTGCATTCTTCCGGTATAGAGATGGGCCCTCTATGGGGTGAGAGGGGGGTAAAGTTAGCACTGAACCTGTCTGCCAGGATGTTGCCAATATCAGTTGGTTCTGTATATTTAGTGCCATTGTGCTGCAACTCAGAGCAGATCTGAGTGTTGCCATTGAGATTCTTGACATAGCTATAGAATGCTTTGTGGTTGTCTTTTAGAGTCCGTGGCAATTTTGCTTTCGTAACTAGCTTTGGAGGATTTTATGAGGGATCTCAGCCTCTTACTGAGGTTGACCAGGGAGTTCCTCCAGTCATGGGATTTTACTCATTTTTGCAACAGTTTCTTTCTTCTGTTGTAGAGTTTGTTTATGGCAGAGGACCACCAGATTGGCTTCCTTTTTTTGGAGGATCTTGAGAGGTTAAACTCTACACTCATGTCCATGCTACGAGCATCTGCCAGGTTCTCCTGGGCAAAGTCCATGAGTTCCCTCAGCCTTGTCCTGAGGTTTAGGACATATGCCACAACAGACTCCTTGTGAGATTCACACTCACCTTCCCACTCATCACAAATTAAATCTAGAGGTCCTTTCACCCTATGCCCATACCACAACTCAAAGGGTGAAAACCCAGTGGATTCCTGGGGAACCTCTCTGTAAGCAAATGGATGGGATAAATATTTGTCCCAATCCTTCTTAAGCTAGTCTGCAAATGCACGTAGCATGGACTTGAGTGTAGAGTTTAACCTCTCAAGACCATTAGTCTGGGGATGGTAGGGGTGGTCTTTAGGTGCTTCACCCCACAGTACTTCCACAGACAAGCCAGCAGGTCTGAAATGAAATTGGCACCTCTGCCAGTCAGTATTTCTTTTGAGAAACATACCCTCCTGAAAACCTCTAACAAAGCATTTGCCACCTTTTTTGCCTCAAAAGAGGACAAAGCCACTGCCTCACGGTATCTTATTACGTAATCTACTACCACTAGGATATACATTTTCCCTGTGGAACTTGGGGTACTCAGAGGCCCAACAGTATCCATAGCTACCATCTGAAATGTCTCCTCAATCATAGGCAAAGGCATCGAAGGAGCTCTCACCTTGTCTCCTACCTTGCCTACCTTTTGGCATTGCTCACAGGTCCTGCAGTACTCTGTTACATCTCTGGAAATTCCAGGCCAAAAGAAGTTCGGCATAATACGTCTCTCTGTACGTTTTATGCCCATATGACCTGCAAAGGGAATATCATGGCCTATGGCTAGAAGCGCCAGATGATAGGCACTAGGCACTACCAACTGCTGTATTCTCTCACCTTCTAGCCCTCCCTCAGGGGTCCACTCTCTATACATTAACCCTTTGTCCCAGTATACAGATTCTCCCTTCCTTTGAGAATCAGGTGCCTCACTAGCTACCTGCCTCAGGCCTTGTAATGTAGTGTCTGAGAGCTGAGCCTGTGTCATCTCTCTCTATATAAAAAAAAAAATAAAAAATCCTTGACACATCGTCGCTTAGCTAGAGTTCAACTATTCCCGGCACCATAAAGTCTGCTCTTGAAATTTTCCCTTAGAACTAGCCATTTTTTTTTAGTTTTAGCACTCAAGTCTGTTTCTTTGAGCATAGCACTTGTTCAGAATTAATTATAAGCACTAAATAAGCTACAAATTACTACAGCACTCAACTTTCCTAACTTGGTTAGAGGAAAACAGTTTTTAGTACTTAAAAAATAAGCACCTATCCAGGTGTCTAAGGGTCATCTCACGGTGTTTTCTCCTGCCTACCTGATGAATCTGGGCATCTTGGGGAAATGCAGCAATTGCCTCATGTACACAGACAACTCTCTCCTCCTACCACCCACCACTACAACCTGTGAGAGGTGCACTTATATAGCCAAACTGGAAGCAAAGCTCATTTCACCCAAGACTGGACTAGACAGTCAAGAGGAGAAGGTAAAGACTTGCACAACACCACACCCATCACATAGTCCCTCAAAACATACACTGCCAAAGCAGACACATAGAAACACAAAACACACACCTACATTCGCAGAGGCTCTCAATAAAAATCTGCTCAAGCAACAGAGACCTCCAAAGCAGAAACGCAAGCAACCTCCACCCCCCAATACAACCCAAATGACACACAGCCCACAAACTCAGTGTGCCACTCAACCACCGCTCATAAGGCATAACAACGTACCCAACACTCTAGTCATAGGTGACTCTATAGTCAGGCACACTGATCTTCCACTCACCGGGCTAAACAAGGAGAAAGATACTGTCAGCTGCCTGTCGGGTGCCAGGATCCGCCACATAACGCATGAACTCAGTTCACTCCACAAGTACAAATATGACTCTGTCATTGTCCGTGTTGGTGTGAATGACATGAGACGTACCTCCTTGGACTACATGAAAAGAGACATGCAGGAGCTCTTCAATCTTGTAGCCCAGGCAGGTATGACCCTAGTCCTGAGTAGCATCCTGCCATCACCCAGAATGACACCACAGTACAAGGACAAAATGATTGACTTCAACAATTGGCTAAGTTTCTGGTGTCATTCTAAGAGGATCCAGTATCTCTCTGCCTGGGATGACATGATCGACAGACTACGATGCTTTGCCAGAGATGGCCTGCACCTGTCACCCTTGGGATTCCAGATACTGGCTAAGGCTCTTGTCACCCCTATAGTGCCTTTATTAGGCAAGGTTCAAATGACAAATTCACCACTGTAACAGGTACAAGCGAGCAAAATCTGATGGTAATGCTACTCGATGCTAGAAGTCTAAACCTCAAAATGCACTCACTTGAGGGACTCATTAAAATGGAGAACATTGATATATGTGCAGTGACAGAGACCTGGTTCAAGGCTCCAGAGAGCACCCCTGCATTACCAGGCTATAATTCATACCACACCTTTCAGCCACCTAACCTGGAACGAAACACTAAAGGTGGGGGCGTGTCCATATTCATTAGGGATATCCACACCTCCAGGCTAGTTGTTCAGCATAATGCATCAGAGATTATACAAGTGCAACTCACTCTGGGCAAGACCGCAATCCAGACTGTACCTTGCTACAGATCCCGCACCATGCCCCAAGATTCCCACTCTTCGTTTCTTAATACACTGGAAAATATCAGAGTACAACCCAACACCCTAATAATGGGTGATTTCAAATACCCCACTATTAACTGAGAAAACTACTCATGCACCAATTCTTTTGCTCAACGTTTTCTGGAATTCATAAATTCCAATGGCTTGGATGAACTTATCCACACCCCCACCAGGGGCAGCAGTATCCTAGACCTGGTCATCACCAACATGGGCGACCGGTGTTCCATACCAAAGGTCATATCCTTGTTGGTCAGATCCGACCACAAGCTAATCACCCAAGACATCCATATCCCGCCCCCACCCCCCATTAGGGAAACAACTGTAAAAGATTTCTCCAAAGCCAACTTCACGCTTCTTAAGACAAAAGTTGCAAACTTCATGACACCCATGCAGATGGACAGTAGAGATACGACTGTTGAATCTTACACAGATGCACTTTTATAAGCACTTACATGAGGTGCATGGATCGTGCTATCCCTAACAGAACCAAGATGCTATCCTCCAAAAAAAGGAAGCCAATCTGGTGGTCTCCTGCCATAAACAAATTCTACAACAGAAGAAAGAAACTGTTGCAAAAAAGAGTAAAATCCCATGATTGGAGGAACTTCCTGGTCAGCCTCCGTAAGAAGCTGAGATCCCTCACAAAATCCTCCAAAGCTAGTTACGAAAACAAAATCGCCACTGTTTTTAAAGACAACCACAAAGCATTCTATAGCTATATAAAGAATCTCAATGGCAACACTCGGATCTGCTCTGAGTTACAGCACAATTGCACTAAATATACAGAACCAACTGATATTGCCAACATCCTGGCAGATAGGTTCAGTGCTAACTTTACCACCCTCTCACCCCCTAAAGGGCCCAACTCTATACTGGAAGAATGCAAAGTTCCTGTAATCACGGCTGCACAGGTAAAACCACACTTTCCAAAGCCAAGAACACAGCATTCAGGGGACCTGACAACATCCCAGGCTGCATTCTGCACAAACTACAAAACAAACTGGTAGCATGTTCAATCATAGCCTCACCTCGGGCTTTATGCCCACTGAATGGCGCACAGTGACTGTTATCCCACTCCACAAAGGGGGAGCCACCACGGACCATGGGAACTACAGCCCCATTAGCCTGATGAGCCTGGTCTGCAAAGCCATGGAATGTGTCATCATGGAACTTATAAACAAAGGCATTGGTAATCTCCAAACTCTAGACCTCACCCAGTTCAGGTTTGTAAAAGGCAGATCATGTCTCCTAAACCTGACAGACTTCTTTGAAGCAGTCACCAAAGCCGTAGACGAGGAAAAGGTGGTTCACACAGCCTATCTAGATCTCGCCAAGGCTTTCAACACCATCCCCCACTCTGGAATTATAGATAAACTCACTAACCTAGGTGTAAATCCCTATAACACAAGATAGGTTGCCAACTGGCTCACTGAGAGAACCCACACTGTGAAAGTAGCAGACTCCAAATCCGACTTCAGATCAGTGACAAGTGGAGTACCACAGGGTTCAGTCCTAGGTCAACAAAAGTAAGTGCACTGACAGTACCACAGTTGGAAAATTTATTACAAAAATAAAGAAAAAAACAAAGCAAAATTACAATGAATAAATCCTTACAAAACAGTGGTGAGCACTTTCAGGGATCTACCCCTTCATCAGACAACAGTTAAAAATCCCATAATTCTTTAAATACTGGAGGTTAGTCACATGATGTTTCAAAATTTCAGTTGTACCCAATAAGGACATAACAGTTAGTGCATCAGTACATATTAGCACAATTATGCAAATAAATAGACCATACACTAAAGGAATTATAGCTGAAATAAGTAAAAAAATGTATATGTATATAACCTTGTATGGTGTATAACTCTATATAATGAAAACCTGATTATCCTAGCGACAACACTATATATATATATATATATATATATATATATATATAACATATAAAAATACATATATCCAAATCATCCAGCTTATATAGATACATACATTTTGTTTCTTTCGGCTTTTCCCGGTTAGGGGTCGCCACAGCGGAACTCCGGTCCGCTAATGATTGGCAGTAGATGAAAAATAAAATATAAAATGCTAATATATATAGAGGTAAATAATGCTAACAATCTATAATACAATATAAAAGATAAAAATGTAAAGAATATATAACCATTCAAGAGAATCAATGTTTCAATGGTCGAGCTTTTAAAAAAGGTTTGAGCGACACCATTTGATTCAACCCTGGGGACTTGTCTGCATTAAATCTAATAATCCATCCCTGCTCAGCAGCTTCTGTGTCATTAGATAAATTACCCCACCTTAATTTCTCAGACAGTATTTGTAAAACCAGAAATTTAAAGATATGTTCTGGTCGTGTATTCATGTTGTGCATAGCAATAGCACTATTCTCCTTGCAGTTCCTAATATCCTTATAATGTTCGAAGATCCTGTCCTTTAGGCGTCTATTGGTCTTACCTATGTAGAAGCTGTGGCATACTACACAGTAGGCGAAGTAGTAGTAGTAGTAGTAGTTTACTTTTATTTCAGTCCTGGGTCCTCTCCTGTTTGGTATCTACTTCTCTGAAGTACAGGCTAACATAGAAGGTCCTTGCCTAACGAAGTTCGCAGATGACTGCAAACTAGAAGCCATAATCAAAACTCCTAACGATGTGGACATCCTACAAAAGGGACTCACTGAGACAGATGCCTGGTGTCAAAGCTATGACCTCAAGCTCAATGCCAAAAAGTGCATTGTCATCCCCTTTGGTAAAAACTCTGTACCCATGTACTACCACATAGGCAGTAGTCTACTTAACACCGAAAGTATGATACAGGTGGGACACAGGTGAACAGTAGTCTCTCCTTTGATAATCACATCGCTGCAGTAGTCAGGAAACCCTTCTGTGTGGCACACCTCATCACAAAAGGTTTCTCATCCAGGAAAAAAAAGGTCATTGCTCCCTTCTATTTGTCACTCATTAGACCTATTATAGAGTACAATGCCCCTTTTTGTATGTACCTCACAAGACATCTACAACAACTGGAAAGGCCGCTGAAATACCTCACAAAGAGGATTACCAGCCTCAAACAGATGCCCTACGCAGACCGTCTAAAAAAACTCAAGCTTTACTCCGTCGCATATCGCCTACTCGGAGGCGGTCTCTGCCTAACATAGAAAGCTATGTCAAACCCAGAGCTGTATGACATGCTCCACTTAAAGAAATCCCAATCCCTCTGAGCTACATGCTCTAGGGACCTAAACCTTGTCACCACAATAAACAGAACATGCTGGAGCGATAGATTCCTGTCACAGAGACTTCCCATACTGTGGAACATATTACCTATCTATGTCAAACAGAGCTCCTCCTTTGCACTCTTCAAGAAAAATCTTGATGATTGGATGGGAGATAGGAAATTCACCCCGGAAATCACTTCTGTGGCTCTGCTCGACAGGGGCACAGGAAAATAATTTTCTTGGTTGGTGAAAGCCAGGGTACATTTTTGGCTAGGTTTATATAGGCCCTAGGGCCAATAGCCTAGTACCTACCTGTGAACCTATGCTGTAGGGCAGCAGGTAATGGTTCTCATTCCTGTCAGACACAGCAAGCTGCATGCAGCCTGGGAGGGACCGTACAAGGTGGTAAGAAGGGTAAGTGATGTTAACAACATGGTAGAACTGCTAGGCTGGAGGCAGAGACAGAAATTTGTACCATGTTAACATGATGAAACTTTACCAAGATAGGGAGGCCCTTGTGCTGAGTATTTGCAGTGGACTGCAGGAGGAGTCAGATGGAGATCTGGTGACTGATCTCCTCAGTGAGGGTCTGACTGACACCTCAGTGGAAGGGGTAGCAATGTCCCTGCAAATATTTCCTACCCAAGTTCAAGAAATCCGAGCAGTGTTACAGGTGTTTGGGGACATATTCACTGCAAAACCAGGGTGCATCGGATACAGGACCCCAAAGGCTTATTAGGCAGGTCCCTTACAGGGTGCCTGAGAGAGTCAAACCAACTCTGAGGGAGGAGATGTCGGAAATGTTGGAACTAGGGGTAATTCAAGAGTCCAACAGTCCCTCTGCCTCCCCAGTGGTGCTGATGATAGAGAAGGATGGCAGCACCAGGTTTTGTGTGGACTACAGGAAATTAAATAGTCCCACAGAGTCAGATGCTTACCCCATTCATAGGTCAGATGAAGCACTAGAGCAGCTGGGTGAGGCCAAGTATCTTGCCACCATTTATCTTACCAAGGGTTACTGGCAAGTGCCCTTGACTCCCAGTGCTAGAGAGAGGTTAGACTTTGTGACTCCATTTGGCTTGTACAAATTCACAAAGATGCCCTTTGGGATGAAAAAATGCCCCAGCAACTTTCCAGAGGCTGTTAGATCATATCCTAGCAGGATCAGGAGGGTTTGCCCTTGCTTGCTTACATGGATGGTATTGCCATCTACGGCTATTCCTGGCAAGTGCACCTTCAGCATGTCAGGGAGGTGCTGGGCAGACTACAGAGGGCATGGTTGACCATTAAGGCCAGGAAATGTCAGGTGGGTATGGCAGAGGTCTCCTACCTGGGACATAGAGTGAGAAGTGGTTAGATCAGGTCAGAAGCTGCAAAAATGGAAGCCATTCAGGCATGGCCTGCACCTGTCACCATAAAGCAAGTGAGGGCATTCTTAGGGACAACAGGGTACTACAGAAAGTTTGTCCCCAGTTATTAGTACCATAGCTGCTCCCCTCACAGACCGGACAAGGAAAAACAGGCCAGATAAGGTAGTGTGGACCACAGCATGTGCGAGGGCATTCCTGAAGCTTAAGGAAGCTTTAGGAGGACCCCCTGTGTTAGTCAGTCCAGATTACAGCAAATACTTTCTTGTGCAGATGGATGCTTCAAACCATGGGGTGGGGCTGTATTTAGCCAGATTTCTTCAGAGGGAGAAGCGCACCCAGTGGTTTGTCTCAGTTATAGGCTCCAACCCAGTGAGGAATGCAATGCAGCTGTAGAAAAGGAATGTCTAGCCATAGTGTGGGCACTGCAGAAACTTCAGCCTTATCTTTATAGAAGGAAATTCACTGTAGTTACAGGTCACAATCCCCTAACATAATTACACCGAGCCAGTCAGCCAGAAAAATGCCAAATTGCTAAGATGGAGCCCAGGGTTGCAAGCATATGATATGTCAGTGCAGCACTGCAGTGGGATTAGCAATGCCAATGCAGATGGGCTCTCAAGACAGGGAATGGGGTAAGGTATACTCACAGACCTTAACCCTCTCAGGCAACGTTTCTCAAGGGTCACTTGAAAAACCAGTTTGAGTTCTCGGGGGGGGGGGGGTGAAAAATTGAGGGGCTGCCAGCCCAGCTAGATAGAATTTTGTAGATAATTCTATGCCATTGTAAATATTAATATAATCCCCAGGCTTGGTTTGCAAATGTAAAGAGAACTATAGGTTGTACTAAGCTTCAATAATGTAACCACAGTGCACTCTACTGGAAGAAAGCTGATATGTCAACCATTGTATGACTGATGTCAAACTCTGAGACAGGATGTCTGGACCAGCAAATTCTTTCTGTTTTGAGTCCAGAGTTAATTGCTAGATTTTACATGTATAGTGTATTTTATTGCTGTAGCTTCCTGGCTAGGTGCAAGCTTACTAAGAAATGTACATTTTGAGTTTCTGGTAGCCTGGGAACCAGATAAGTGTCAGGAATGATGTAATGTAAAATGACTCGCTAGTACTGTGTTATCAGTTTAAGACTTTCTTAGAGGGAAAGATTAGAGCATTTTGGATTTTGTCTGAACCTGAACACATCTACTCACCAGCACTCTGCCTTTGATCTGTATGTAAGTAAGATATTTATTTAGAACAGTGATTTCCCAGAGATAAAAATAGCCAGATTAGTCTAGCTGTTTTCTGTATTTATGTCGGACTAATCTGATGTTATCTGGTCACCATTTCTCACATTAAGGTCTTGGATCTGATATCGGATCCGAGCCGGCATACTCAGAACACAGCTTTGCTCAAGCTTATCCCCTCCCATAATGCTTTGCTGTTCTACACTTTTTCAGATGTCGTTTGCTGTTCAGTCAGTCAGACACAGATTGCTCAGTTCCTCTTAGTGTAAGTGTATTTAGCTCAGAATTTTTTTAATTTATTATTTTTGAGTTTGTAGTGTTAGTTGGTAGTTCTCCTCTTATCTGTCCCCTCCCGGTCTAGTCTTAACCTTGTTAAGTCCCTTTCTCTTCATCGTTTTGTTTTCGGCCTGGTTGTTTTTGGTGTGCAAGAGTTCTTTCATAAGTGTGTGTGTGAGTTTTGGTGAGATTTTAGGCTTTGAACCTTGGCTTGTTTGCGGACTCCGGTTTTGCTTGCGGTTAGGCCACGTCTGAAAAACCGTTTTAAAAGGTGCTCCTCTTGTGGGTGGAAAATGCCTATTGACTCACACGAGGAGTGCCCTTACTGTATCGGCGGTGACCACCTCGAGGTGGAATGCGGCATTTGTGCTGAATTCAATCCGAGGGCTTTGATCGATCATCGAAATAAGTTGTTAATTAAGGGTTTGGTCAAAGGAGGTCCCCTGGTCTCTGCTTCCTCGGCCAAGGCTGGCCCTCCTGGGGCTAAAAAGAAAACTTCTGTCGAGGAGGCCCCGACCAAGCGCCCCATGCTGTCGGATCCTAGGTCCTCAAAACCGGTTCCAGCCAAGGCATATTTGGATCTGAGATCTTCGGGTCCCATGTCATCCAGGGAGTCTACTCCTGGATCCAGGAGCTCTGACCCTAAGCTTTCGGATCCGGTAACTTCGATGTCTCCCCCCTGATCCAGGGACCTTGGCCCTGGACCTTCAGATTTGAGCGGAGGCACCGTACCTTTGGATTCGACCATTTCTGATCTGAGGAATTCGAGAATTATTTCCTTGGATCCTTTGTTGAGCTCTGTTCTGATTCGGTTGGATCCGGGAGTCATGCCAGAGCCTATAGTAGTGGAGGATCTTGCACTGGATTCTTTGCCCCCTAAGCAGCTGTCTTCTCCAGTTAAATCTCATTCCAGGGAGCGCAAGAGAAGACACTCGTGCTCCAGACGCAACTCTCCTAGTAGGTCCTCCATCTCCTCCCGATCTTTGAGTGTTTTCCTATGGATATGGACAGGGTGATGCAAGCTTTCCTGAAAGCTCAGATGGATTTGGGGCTTCTGGCTTCCCCAACTCATAGGTCAGGGATCCAATCTCCCACCCCCTCATCCAACCAGTGGCTTGGATTCTCAGGAACTGTTGAGTGGGGTGGAGGCTTGAGACGTTTTTGGACCCAGTTCGGGCCCTTTCCTGTTGGGAGCAATGGCTGGCACTGTTTCTGTTCCCCCTGGACAGTTCACCTGGCCGACCAGCTCTGTTGAGCCAGCGTCCATAGGATTGGATTCGGGCCTGGATTTTTCGGACCTGCCTCGGCCTTTGACATTTCCGGTCCAGTGGAGTGCCAGGACTGAGGGAGTCCACCCTTTCTTCCACCAGGGTTTTGTTGGCGGGAGAGGAGGATGGAACCTATTCTAGTCCTTCCGGGCTGCTACAAGATCCTTTTCTGCTATCAGAGCCGCCTCTCCCATGCACGGTTCTCTTACCCAGCTCCAGTTTCTGAGTGGCTTGTCTCATCCTGCTGCAGGTCAGCCCGTCCGAATTAGTCTCCAGGGGGTTATCTGCCCCACAGGGATCCCGTCCTCTTCTGAGTCTTCCCCAGCAGAGGAAGTTCCCAGGAAGAGAACTTGTAAGAGGAGATGTCTCTACTTCCCTATGGAGTGTCTTACCGAGGACACGGATGCTGAGGGGGATGGGTCCCCAAGATCTCTGCCAGAGGGCATCTCCTTTGGAGACATAATCGAGATCCTCAAGGCCAAAGGCGGTTGCTCTACCCAAACCCTGTCCTCGGAGGAATCTTTTTTCTTGGAGGCTTTCGGTATGGGGCCATCTACCTTCTGGGTGTTTCCCCCTGCTGATCCTCTTATTGATCTTGTGGCCAGCAGGGCCTGAAAGGAGCCAGATACTGTGGAGCCAGTGCCCAAGAAAGCAGACAAATTTTTGAGCCCTCCCCCAGACAGAACCTTTTGATCCAAATCAGTCCCGGTTGATGCTATTGTGATGGCCGCTGCCACCAAAAATTAATTGGCAGAGCAGAGTTGTTCTTTCCATCCGCCCAATCATGAGTCGAGGGCCATGGACAGATTTGGGAAATGGGTTTTTCAGTCTGCGAGCTGTAAATTACGTGGTGCATTTTGCCCATCTCCAGAGGCATTTGGTAAAAGAACTGTCTTCATCCCTCTCTGGGTCCATGTCTGAAGAGGAATTCAAGGCTCTCTCCAAAGCTGTCAACCCTTCATTCTGTGGCAAATTTGTCCATGAGACTAATTTCCAATGCTGTGGAAGGGTCCTCACAGGCTGCGGACTCAGGTATCATTATTAGGCGTCATGCCTGGCTCCGCTTGAGCGGGTTTGCAGAGGCCGTCAAGACGTCATTTGTTAACACCCCCTTCGATGGTACCACTCTTTTTGGTTCCACTGTGAAAGACACTTTGACCCGCAGTGAACAGGAAGAGAGAAGACCTTGTCTTTCGTTGGGATAAGGTTTTCTGCCCCTCAGAAGTCATTTTCCAAGACCAAGAAGGGGAGTAAGAAAATGTGGTTGAGTAAGGCATAGTCTCCCTTTCAGGAGGATTTCTTTTCCAGGGGACAGGGAAGAGGTTTCAGTGGTACACGTCGGCCGAGGGGCAGTGGCCTGCAAAACCAAGGTTCCAGGGAGCCCTTCTCTGAGAAATCTTTACAAACGTCCCTGGGGCGTTGCCTGACTGTTCTTCCCTGGGGCAGTTGGGGGTCGATTATCACTGCACTCCTTAGCTTGGGCAAGTATCACAAATGATCTGTGGGTGTTAGCAGTTGTATCCAGGGGTTATTACATTCCCTTTTTGGAAACTCCCCCAAAATTCAGTCCTCTTCCAGACGTGCCACCCAATCAAGAAGAGGCAGCCCGAAAGGAGGTCGTAAGCCTTCTTCAAAAACGAGCCATCCAACAGGTCCCCGCAGGACAGAGAGGATCCGGAACTTATTCCCCCTTCTTTTTGGTTCCAAAGAAAACAGGGGACCTATGTCCTATATTGGATCTCAGTTGAGTGATCCAGTTCGTGCGGAAGTCAAAGTTTCGGATGCTCACTGTACAGTTGATTGTGCCTCTATTGCACAGCAACGACTGGATGTGCTCAGTAGACCTCCAGGATGCGTGCTACCATGAAAAGATGGCACGATGGTCCAGGAGATTTCTCCACTTTCGCTTGGGAGTCGATCATTTTCAGTTCTGGACCCTGCCCTTTGGTCTCACTTCAGCCCCCCGGGTGTTCATCAAATGTATGGTGGTGGTAGCAGTTCACCTCCAACTGCAGGGGATCAAAGTTTTTCCCTATTTGGACGATTGGTGCCTGACGGATCCCACAAGGCATCAACTACTGGACAATATTCACTGCCTTCTCTCCCTGTTCCATCACGTGGGGATCAAAGTGAACATTTGAAATCCTCCCCGACTCCAACAAAAAAATTGGAATTCATAGGCACTCTGTTGGACACCACCTCTCAGATTACAGCCTTACCTCCTTGAAGGGTGTCGCTTATGCGCGACCAGTTCAGATCTTGCAGGAGCTAACCTGCTCTCCAGTCGCACTCATTCTCAGGGCTCTAGGATCAATGGCTGCAGCCATTTATTTGGTTCAGATGGCTCGTTACATCATGAAGGTCCTTCAGTGGACCCTCGCAGTTCAGTGGTCAACGTGGCAGCATCCTCTGTCTTTTCCTATTTGGCTCACCTCGGTGTGTCACAAGCATGTGTCATGGTGGATTCGATCTCCAGATCTCCTAGCAGGCAGATTTTTCGTTCCTCCGACTCCTGTAGCAATAGTCACCTGGGATGCTTCCCTCCTGGGGTGGGGAGGCATTTCCGGGGACAGACTATCCAAGGGACTGGGTTGCCCGCAGAGACCAAACTGCACATCAGCGTTCTGGAGATAATAGCAGTCCTTTTATCGTTGCAAACCTTTTAGGACTGCCTTCCTCACGGGACAGTTGTGGTCCCATCAGACAACATGGCTGTTGTGTGGTATATAAACAAGCAAGGGGGCACACATTGTTATCTGCTGTGTCATGGAGCCATGAGGGTCTGGGAGTGGGCGATGGCCACAGGGCGCTTTCTCATTGCGACACACATTCCCGGAGCATCCAGTGTGTTGGTGGACAAACTGAGCAGGGCTATATTGACTCCTCATGAGTGGTCCCTGAATCCAGTGATGGCTCAACATATCTTCCGTGGGTGGGGTTATCCGAGCTGCGATCTGTTTGCAGCTCCTCTCAACCACAAATGCAGCATCTTCTTTGCTTTGATCCCCCCAGAGGGGGAATCCCCCAGGGATGCTGTCTCCCATGATTGGCCTTCGGGTCTCCTGTATGCCTTTCCTCTGTTACCCCTAATCCCCAGAGTACTTCAGAAATCCAGATGCCTCCAGAGTCGAATTATCCTCATTGCCCCCTGTTTGGCCTCGGCAGGTGTGGTTCCCCCTTCTCCGGTGTCATTTGAGGCATCCACCCTGGGTGCTCGATCCAATTCCGGATCTGCTATCTTATCCTTCTCTTCTGCTGCTCTCGAATCTTCAGACCCTACGTCTGACAGTGTGGTATGTCCACTTCCAGTGATTTTGGCTAAGTCCAGGCTTGCTTCACCCGCGAAGGAGATTATTCTTGCTTCCCAGAGGTCTTCTACCAGAAAAGTTTATTCCAGTAAATGGAAGAATTTTGTGGTTTAGACGAAGAATAAGAATTTTGACCCCTTCTCCGCCCCTTTTCCTGAAATACTTCTCTTCTTGACCTCTCTCTTTAAAGGAGCTAGTTTTTCCATTGTTAAGGTACAGTTGGCAGCCATTTCAAATTTTCACCTTGGTGGTGATTCGACCTTTTTCTGCATGCCTGTGTAAGGCCTTTTTAAAAGGGATTTTTCTATTAAGGCCTCCTGTTAAACATCCTTCTTCTCCATGGGATTTGACTTTGGTGCTTCAGGCTTTAACAAAATCTCCCTTTGAACCAGCAGCTTTGTGCGATATTAAATTTCTCTCCTGGAAGAGATCTTCTTTTTAGTGGCAATTACTTCGGCAAAGAGAGTCTCAGAGTTGCAAGCTCTTACTGTCAAGCCACCCTATTTAATTTTCCACAAGGGCAGAGTGTCACTAAAGCCTGATCCATCCTTCATGCCTAAAGTGGCTTTATCAGCAAATATCAAACAATGTATTCACTTACCGGTATTTTTTTGTAACTTTTCCAATAAAGGAGAATATATTCTGCCCACATTGCATGATCGTCATCTTCGTAGTTATTTACATCGAACGCGAGAACTTAGGAGTTCAGACCCACTGTTTGTGGCCTTCCATGTTAATAGAAAAGGCAGGGGTATTTCGAAAGTCACGATTTCCCATTAGATTTTGTAATGTATTTCCTTTATTTATTCTTCAGAGGGTATTTCCTTAGCCACACCAGTGAGGGCTCATTCAATCAGGGCATTTTCTACTTCCATTTCCTTTGCAGATCATCAGTCTTTAGATGACATTTGTGTGGCAGCAACGTGGTCTTCTCTCCACATGTTTGTTTCCCACTATAAGTTGGATTTGGTTTCCAGAGGAAGGACTTCATTTGGCTCCACAGTTCTCCGTCATGCCTTTCCTTGAAACCTCCCAGGATTTAGGTAGCTGGAGATTCTGACCCTAACGTGAGGAATGGTGACTAGATAACATCAGATTTATAGTTATGTACTTACCATAACTTGGCATCTGTGTTATCTGTAGTCACCATTTATCACTATCCCACCCTCCAGCCCTCTGCCTGGAAGATTAGTTGGATTTGGAAGTTATATTTGGTTTCTGTGTTTTATCTGCCTTCCTTCCTTGTGCAAACTCGATCTGAGGGAGTGTCTGGTAGCAGAACATTATGGGAGGGGAGGAGCTTGAGCAAAGCTGTTTTCTGAGTATGCTGGATCGTATCCAAGACCCTAATGTGATGGGAATAAAAAGCAAACCTCTCTCTTGAAGTTGACCAACGACCAAAAATCAGAAAATAGTGAAGTAAAAAATTGTAGATCAACACCACGAAAAGTAAAACGAACTTTATTCACAGAATGAGCGCTTTCGCGTGCTTCCAACTGCACGCTTCTTCAGATGAGTATTAAACTTTTGTGAATCCATTTACTATATATACACAAGGTTAGCAATCATTTAGCACACTAATTGATGCAATAATTCAATCAGAATTAAGTTGTTAAAAACTACCAAAAGTCTGCTTAAAGCAACAAACAGAATACAATATATATAACTTGTCATATTGTAAAACATTAACTTAATTGTGGCTGTTATATAAATAACTATTCAAAACTTTAGATAAACTTTAGACTTTGAATAAAACAACTCATATTGAAAACTGCCTATCTAGTGAAATATCTTATGTTTAGTAACTTATATACTATAATCGGGAAAGCAACCATATATAACATTTCTAAAAATTCACGAGTATATGCAACATTAATAAAAACAAATTGTTATGTTATTATTTAACTAATTACTGTGTTAAAATAGTATATTTGATATTTAAAGCAATAAATAGATAAATAAATAGATAAATAAAATATATAACATAGTTAGATGGGAACAATATAGAAAAAACATATCATATCTATCATGTTTATAAATATTTGTCAACCATCACTAGTTCATATCATCAAATATGTATATGCCAGAATAAATACATGCATATATATAAATTATCTATCAACAATGTAAAAAGAATATATATATATATAATAGTTATAAAAAATTGCTATGTTATAAAAAATGAAGGCATTTTAAAAATCCCCATATCAAATCTCTGTGTATATAATATATTATAATATTTAACATTCTATATAATGTATATGAAGATATATCTGAAATAAATAAATATTAATAAATATAGTCAATAATAAATATAGGAAGGTGCATAATGATTCTATTATTCTATAAACTTATCACTTACTGGTTACATATTATCTTGTGTTAGTTATAATAGATATAAACTATAAAATCACATAGCAAACATTTGATAGAACAAGAACCAAATATTATCCTTGGTGGCTATATATTAAATACCCTAATGTGATGAATGGTGACCACAGATAACACCAATGCCAAGTTATGGTAAGTACATAACTATAAATGTTCTGTAGTTCTATCTCTCCTCCATTCTTACATATGGGTTCCGAGTTGATCCTCACCTCTAAGTCAGCCGATTTCAAAGCTCAAAGTCTCTTAGTTGGCTCGTGGCAAAGTAGGTATCCCACAGGCCACTAGTGAGAATCCCCAGATCTCGTTTGCCACGTCTACGAGTTCAGAAGTGCTTCTTGCTTGGCCGTGGCTAAGTTACATATTTTTCATTATTATCGTATTTTTACTGATATTTCGCTATATCTAATAGCTTAGTTTACTGAGTCTAAGTGATAGTTTTTCTTAATAAGTAGAGTGCTTTTTGCTAAATTTACTTAGTGTTGAGAATTTGTTGGCCGTTTAGGCCTTTTTTTGTTCTCTGTGTGGTAGCCTTCTGTGTGCTAGTTGTTGACATAGTTCCTATTACTGTAGGTCTGCGTTTGGGTTAGGACCTTGTTTTTTGACTAGTTCTCAATAGTGTAGATATTGTGTGCAGTGTCATTTATTATTTTCTATAGTTGCCTGCTGTTTGAGATTTCTGGTATTTTCTCGTATTTTCTGACTTAGCTTCTTTCCGCAGCTAGGTCAGTTTAAGTTAGACGACCTAGTCCTCTGTTTAATTTTTGAATCTTTACTCAACAGGGCTACGCCCGTTTAAGTTAGAGGACCTAGTCCTCTGCTGTTTTCTCTTTTGTGTGCATGTTAGTTTAGTGGGACGAGGCCCATTTAAGTTAGAGAACCTTGTCCTCTTTTCCTTCCCTTTCTTAAACTCTTAGTCATGTTGAAGGAATCCAAAGACCATAAACCTTCGGGTTTTAAAAAGTGCATTAAGTGCTCTCAAAAAATGTCAATTGCTGATGGGCGCAGTAATTGCGTTTACTGCCTTGGAGCCATTCATCTACAGGAAACTTGTTCTTTCTGTCACTCCTTCAGCTCCAGAGTTCTCCAGGAAAGTAAGAACAAATGAATTCTGAAAGGTGTCCTTAAGCCTTCTTTTGAGGAGGACTTCGCCAGCTCTTCATCTTCCAAGTCTCATTCATCAAAAAAAGAGGTCAAGTCGGTCAAGAGATCTTCTCTGGCACCAACTATTTTGTCTGAACCTCTTCAGAAAAGTATGAAATTGGATAAACCTTCTACCTCTTCAGCTCTACTGTCCTCGGAGTCAGTTTTGGTTATCAATGTTGACACTGCAGTATCGAACCCAAATCTTTCGGAGCCAACTACTGAGAAATTGCTTTGGAGCCGGTCCAGAGAGATTTTGCCTGTCTCCCCAACTTTACAATCTTCCATTTTACTGAAATCTAGGTCGCCTACCCTGTCATCCAAATCATCCAAGAGCCATTCGGAAGAGGATGTAGAGAGAGTAGTGCTTAGATTCTTGAAGTCGTCTACTTTACCCATTTTGTTGTTGGCTCCAACCCAGTCAGTCCTGGAGCCATCTAAGACCATTCTCCCTGTTGTGGTTCCTCCTCCGAGCCGAGTTTGTGCTTCGAAACCAGAGATTTCTGTACCACTTGTTGTGGAACCCTCAATTCCAGCTCCCCTTGTGGCTGTTTCAGAGCAGAGTTCCACTCCAACACCTTCGGCGCCATCTGTGATGTCTAGGAGCCGAAGCTCACCAGTCTACATCGACAGGGACGCTTGGACCCAAACCTCCTTGGTGCCGAGTCTACCTGTCAGTGCATTGGCTAGGTTGAGCTCGGACACTACATCTATCTCAGAGCCGACCGCTTTGGACCCGAGGGCTGCCTCCATTTCCTCGGAACCGGGGCTGTCTTCAGAGACGGAGAGATCTGCATTCAAGATGATAAGGAGCATGCTGTCCCCGTCATCAGCTCCATACAAACGTACCGATACTCTTCCCCCTCAAGCACTGACCTCTGTTACAGCACCCTCTCTCTCTTGACAGCAGAGACCCACAGCCTCAGGAGTCCCCGTTGGGTGACCCCCAGTCTTCCGAGACCTCCCCAGAATACCCTTCTGAGGAGCCTCCTCAGAAGAGAACATGCAAGAGGAAGCATGTAGACTCCCCGAATGAGTCCATCACCTCAGACACTGACCTCGAGGAGTCAGAAGGGTCCCCCAGGTCATCCTCTGATGATGTCTCCTTTGTAGACATCTTAGAGATCCTGAAGCAGAGAGGCAGCTGCCCACTGTCACCCCTTCTGAGTTCTTGACCAAGGATGTGCCTGTAGATGCCATGGTATTGACGGCAGCCACTGAGAAGGAACTAGCGGAGACTTCTCCATCTGTCCACCCACCAAACAAGGAGTCTTGAATGATGGATAGATACGGGAAGCGTATCTTCTCTTCAGCGGCTTTTACTCTCAGATCAGTGAACTATTTCTCACATTTTACTAGGCTTCAGAGAGATCTCCTCAAGGAGCTAGGAGATGCTCTTCAAGATACATCAACTGAAGGAGTCTGAGAAGGTTACTGCTCAGTTGTCTACCTTAAACTCCATTGTGAACTCCATGAGGCTAATCTCCTATGCAGCCGACGGAGCGAGTAGAGCAGCAGGTTCAGGAGTTTCCCTTAGGAGGCACAATGTAATTTTGCGGAGTCCTTCATATTTACCTTTACCAACGCCCCATTTGATGGTTCTCTGTTTGGACCTAAGGTAAAAGATACATTCACCAGGTGTGAACAAGAAGGGAAAACTCTCTCTGCCATGGGAGTGCGTTTTACCATCCCTTCTAGACCATATTCCAAGGGTCAGAGAGGCAGTAAAATGTGGTTCAAGAAGACCCAGAGATTTTTCCTGGACACACAAGGTGATTCATCCTTCAGAGGCAGAGGAGGAGGAGCTAATGGTAGACGTTGCCCTAGAGGCGGGGTCCGCAAAACCAGGGTGGCCGCGATTCTTTTCGAGGCCGTCTCTATCAGCACTCCTGATGTTCATCGTGTTTCACTGTTGCAGTCATGACTGTTGGGTTCTCCCCTGCCGGCAGGCAGCCCTCGGTCAGCCAGAATCCCAAAGTCTGGGTCCGGCGTCGGCTGTTCAACTCTGCTCCCTGACGTCAGAGCGCCAGGAGTATAAAGCTGACAGCCGACACCATCTTCTCCAGTCTTTCTTGCCGTGCGGTGATAGCAGTTCGCAAGTGCCGGTCGGTTGACTCCTGACGAATATTTCTACGTACTTCGGTCCGAAGACTTTCTTCTCCATTCAAAGCTAAGTATCCCATTGGGGAAACTTTTTTCTTGCTCCACTCCGATGTCAGAAAAAGTTAATAATTGTATTTCATGTGGGAAGCAAATACCTCATAAGGATTTTCATTCTTACTGTATTCCTTGCTTGGGCCCTGACCACAACGTAGCTAGTTGTCGGTTTTGTGCTAGATTCAATCAACGTACAATTAAGCGAAGGTACGATTTTGCCTTTCATTACTTCGGTAGATGCTTTAATTACAAAATGTCGTCGGATATGCTTCCATCTACCGGAGTTCACAAACGTCGCAGGGATAAAGACAGGCCTCCGAGGTCCAAATCTGATGATAGCGCACATGTGGAGCCAGCTTCAGGTTCGGCCGTCGTCAGTGAGGCACTTTTGCAGCCCCTGTCGTCGGCCATTTCAGAACCGAAGGCCGAAACAGACTCTCATGAGGAGCCAACCAGGCCTTTAAATATCTCTGTTGCAGGACCTTCGGACAATGCTCCTTCGGATGGGTCTGGAGCCGCTGTGCAGGTACCGGCTTCCGAAGGGGTTTTCAGGCCTACTCAGCTTCAAGTAAAGGCAAAGACTCCTTCTAAATCAAAGACTTCAACACAGGCCTCTTCTGAATTGGCTCCCAAGTCACAGAAACAGTTACTCAAGATGGCGGAGGATTTACTCACAATGATTAGGGGTTCTCATCCCCCTCCAGACAAAAGGCCAAGGCAGGATGTTTATTATGATTCCTCTGATCAGGCTTCTGTTTCCTCAGTTTCTTCTTCTGATCAGGAATATTCTTTTCCTCCTTATGAGGATTCTGATGCGGAAGAATCCATTCCTTCAGCTTCTCCTCCTGAGGATTTTTCTTTTGGGGAAACTCTGCATGAAATGAGGGAACATTTTCACTGGGAGGGACAGGAATATTCAGAATCCAAGAAAAGACTGAGGGATTTTCTTCTTCTACCCCAACATAGACCCCTGGCTATTCCTCCTGTTTTGGATATTGTGGATGATGCCTTTTCGGAGGCTAATTTAACTCCTGATTCTTTTCCGCCTGCTCCTGTTAAGCCTGATAGGTACTACAGGGTTCCTGATTCCCATCAGTTTTTATACAAGAATCCTACTGCTGACCCTGAAACCATTTCTCAGGGTCCTAAGGGTGTTAAGGCCGCTACTGCCAAAAATCCTATTCCTACTGAAAAGGATTCTCGAGCCTTGGAAAGATGGGGCAAAAAGGTGTACACTTCTGCTACTTTGTCCATTAGGGCTTTAAACTGTCAGCTTCATATGCTTAAATATCAGCAATTTCTCTTGTCTGTCTTAAAACAGAAATTTACTTCCATTTCTGCCTGTGCAGAGGATAAGGAATTACAGGACTTATTGCATGCCACTGGACAAGTTGGGAAGCATGTTTTACACTGTGGATTTGATGCCTTGGAGACTTCTTGTAGGGCTGCGGCCTCTGGCGCAGTCATTAGAAGACATGCATGGCTAAAGGAACAAAATTTACCTGAACAAGTAAAGGCTAAATTATTGGATGCTCCTGTTCAGCATAATGTTTTGTTTGGATCTAAAGCTGAAGAGGTGATTAAAAAGATGGAGGATAAGGCGAAATCCATGCAAACAGTTAAAGATTTCTTACAAGTACAGCCTCCTAGATTTAGCAGGAATTGGCCATCAAAAAACTGGTACTTTCCCTCTTCTGACAGGCCTCAAAGGGGTAGATATAGACACTCTAGAGGGAGACCTCAAACACAAGCTGCTTATAGACCAAGGCAATGGGCTGCTTCTACCCCTAGGGGAGGAGAGGACAGGCCACAGTCTCAAAGGAAACAAACTCAATGACTCCCTCTGTTGGGCTGCAGGAATGTCTTGCCTGGAAGCCCCTCTCGGAGGAAAACTCTCTCTTTTTTTACCAAAATTGGACTCAAATAACCCAGGACAAATGGGTTTTGGATGTGATTTTAAGATGTTACAAATTCCATTTTCATACTTTGCCAAGGCCAAGCGGATGGCCAGACCTTCCAAAACATCAATCGACGGAGGCCTTAAACCAGGTGGAGGCTCTTTTGGCTATGAATGCCATAGAACTGGTACCTCTTTCAGAGATGGGAAAAGGGTTTTACTCAAGGCTCTTTCTAGTCCCAAAAAAGCAAAATTCATGGAGGCCCATTCTGGATCTGTCGGTCTTGAACACCTTTCTAGAGATTCCAAAATTCAAGATGCTTACTCTACAGCAGTTACTTCCAATGCTGTCCAAAGATGCATGAATGGTGACTTTGGATTTAAAGGAGGCATATTTACACATTCCCATCAGGCAGGATCGCAGAAAATACCTCAGGTTCAAGGCCGGATCGAGGCACTTTCAATTCTCTCCGCTGCCCTTTGGATTGTCTACTGCACCCAGGGTCTTCACCAAATGCCTGGCTCCAGTAGTAGCTTACTGCAGACTCAAGGGAATTCAAATTTACCCTTATCTAGACGATTGTTTAATTCAGGCAGACAGCAAGGATGTCTTACTCCAGCATCTAGACTTTGTACAAAACCTCCTCAAATTCCTGGGATTTTCTGTAAACATAAAAAAGTCAAATTTGACACCATCACAACAGATAACTTTTCTGGGTGCTCTTCTAAACACTACAACCCAGATGGCATTTCTGACATCCGAAAAACAATTACAGCTGGCATCAACTTTCAAAGCCTTGGCAACTCTAACCCATCTATCTGCAAGGAAATTCCTGCAGGCTTTGGGTTACATGGCCTCCTGCATCCTTCTCGTACCATATGCAAGACTACACATGAGGAAAATACAGTGGTACCTAAAAAGTGTATGGTCTCAGCATTACCACAGTTTGGACATACTGATTCCTGTTCTTCAAAAGGAATTTCTTTGGTGGTCCAGGGCATGTGCTCTAAACAAAGGGAAGCCCTTCCGTCTACCTCCTGCCTCTCAGATTCTAACCACGGACGCCTCGAATTATGCTTGGGGAGCCCATTTTCAGGGCAATTGTCTGCAGGGTCTTTGGACAAAGGATCAGAAGCACCTGCATATCAACTTAAAGGAAATATTAGCCGTTCAGAAAGCTCTATTGGCCTTCAGGAATCTCATACAACCAGGACAACTACTAATATGGACAGACAACACCACAGTTATGTGGTACATAAACAAGCAAGGGGGATCTCATTCCTACCCCCTTTGCAGACTAGCCATGGATTTATGGAACACAGCTCTAGCTTGCAATCTGGATCTTCAAGCTTTGTTTCTACCAGGGAAACAAAACTTACTGGCAGACAGTTTGAGCAGAAACCTTTCGGATCCACACGAGTGGATGCTGGACACCAAAATATTCAGGATGATAACAGCAGTATGGGGATGTCCTCACATAGATCTCTTTGCATCCCATCTAAATCAGCTGCAGAATTTTTGCACCAGGACATTCCACAAAGAGGCTTGGAAAGTGGATGCCCTGTCATTCAGTTGGAGGAACCTCTCGGGATATGCCTTTCCGCTTCTACCTCTTCTTCCTCGAGTTTTATTGAAGATAAAACAGGACAAACCCAAGATGATAATCTTGTTGGCTCCGAATTGGCCTCGGCAGTTTTGGTATCCAACGCTAATAAACCTATGCCTGGAGCCCCCTTGGATTTTACCTTTGTCTCCGAACCTTCTGTCCCAACATCAGGGTCAGGTTCTACACTCTCATGTCAGAACTCTCAGCCTGGCAGCCTGGTTAATCCAGGACCTTTGATTTCTTCTTTCCTACCCCAGCAGGTTATGGATGTCATTTTAGAAGCCAGACGTCCTAGCACTAGGAAATCTTATGCAGGAAAATGGAAAAGATTTTGTTCCTGGATGCAGGCTCAGGATTCTGATCCTCTTCTTCCTAACATTACTTTAATTCTACTTTACTTGACGGATCTCTTACATAAGGGTCTCTTTCTCTTCCATTAAGATCCAGGCTTCTGCTATTTCTGCTCATTATAATTCAGACCCTCCCATCTTTTCCCACCAGCTCATGAGATAGTTCCTCAGAGGAGCTAAGAACTTAAGACCTCCTAGATCTCCTCCTATTCCTGCTTGGGATCTCAATTATGTTTTGGAAAAACTAACCTTGCCTCCTTTTGAGCCTGCCACTTCTGCTGATATCAAGTTTTTATCTTGGAAGACAGCTATCCTATTGGCACTAACCTCTGCCAGGAGAGTTTCAGAGTTACAAGCTCTTATGGCGGTGGAACCTTATATTATTTTTCATCAAGACAGGGTATCTTTGAGGACTAATCCGACTTTCATGCCTAAGGTGGTTTCCAAAGTGGTTTTAAATCAAACTATCCACTTGCCAACCTTTTTCCCCACTCCACAAAATAAAGGGGAAAGGATCTTGCATTCTTTGGATGTACATCGACAGCTACGTTTTTACCTGAACAGAACCAAGGACATCAGAAAATCAGAACAATTGTTTGTTTCTTATGCTTCAAGTTCCCAAGGTAAAGCCATTTCTAAACAAACCATTTCTAAATGGATTGCTCATGGAATCAGATTTTGTTATTCACACCATGGAAAGCAAATCCCAGGGAGCATACGGACTCATTCCACCAGAGCTGCTGCCACTTCTGCAGCCTTCCTCAGGGGAGTTCCTACCAAGGACATTTTGGAAGCTGCAACTTGGGAGTTCAGTGCTTACTTTCTCTAAGCACTACAATTTGCCTCTCTACTCTAAGTCTAGGGCAGGCTTTGCTTCTGCAGTCTTGCAGGGCCTTTTAGCCGCCCCTCCTTCTTTATGACTACCTCCCTTTCTTTCAGCTTTGGGATTCTACCCTACAGTCATGACTGCAACAGTGAAACACAATGAACATAGTACAGTTGTGTACACCTACCATAAATGTAGATGTTCAAGTGTCTTCACTGTTGCAGTCTGAGTTTCCCTCCCTCCTGTCCTCTCTTTATTTTTATTTTTGTGTGGTTCCTTTTTCCACCATTCTTCTGAGGTGTATTTGCAAAGGTTTTGGGACCATTTTCATTTTGGGTCTCCTGACATCTGGGGCAAGAAAAACTGGAGAAGATGGCGTTGGCTGTCAGCTTTATACTCCTGGCGCTCTGACGTCAGGGAGCAGAGTTGAACAGCCGACTCCGGACCCAGACTTTGGGATTCTGGCCGACAGAGGGCTGCCTGCCGGCAGGGGAGAACCCAACAGTCATGACTGCAACAGTGAAGACACTTGAACATCTACATTTATGGTAGGTGTACACAACTGTACTATGTGGGGCCCGGCTGTGCTTCTCTGGAGCCAGTTGGGGGTCGCTTATCTTTGTATCCAGAAGCCTGGCTCAACATCACCCGAGACAATGGGTACAAAGAATAATCACCAGAGGATACTCCATAACCTTCCTTCTTCCACCCCACACCCCCAAGAAGATCCCAGATCTTCCACCCAATCACAGGGAACAAGCAACTATAGAGGTTCAAAAGTTGCTTTCAGAGAGTGTCATCCAAACCATCCCGCAGACCAGATATGATTTGGAACTTACTCCAGATTCTTTTTAGTGCCAAAACGAACATGGGACTGGAGGCACATTTTGGACCTCAGCAAACTAAACGAATCCGTAAAGGCCAAGTTCTCAATGGTAACACTGCAGTCTATACTCCCTCTGTTAGGGAAAGACACTTGGATGTGCTTCATAGACCTCCAAGATGCGTACTACCATATAAAAATGGACAGAGCATTGAGGAGTCATCTATGCTTCTGGCTGGGAGCCAGTCATTACCAATTTCGTGCTCTGCCATTTGGTCTCACCACAGCTCCCAGGGTGTTCACCAAATGTATGGCGGTAGTGACAGCTCACCTGAGACGTTGGGGATTCCAAGTGTTTCCGTACCCTGGACGACTGGCTCCTGACCACCACCACCAGTCACCTACTTCTACAAGCCAGGGATTCAACCATCCAACTCTGTTCCTAGCTGGAGATTACAATAAATTGGGATAAGTCTGCCTTGTTGCCCTCTCAGTTTGTGACTTTTATAGGCGCAGAAATATACACAGTCTCCATGATGGCTCATCTCCCTGTAGACAGAATCCAACACCTAAGACAACAGATTTACAGCTTACTTCCTCTACAAAAAGTCAAGGCAAAGACAGTGCTGAAACTCTTGGGGACCATGGCTTCTACCGTAAATCTAGTTCCACTAGCCAGATTGCATATGTGAATTCTTCAATAGCTTCTTTTTTCCCAGTGTTCTCCAACAACTGCCTCTATCTCATCATATTTTCATAACCGAGTCTTGCAAAAAGGACCTTTGTTGGTGGATTCAGCCCAGTCAGCTGACAGCAGGAACACCCTACCTCCCTCGCCAACCTGTTGCTAGTGTGACCACGGATGCCTCCCAGATAGGGGGGGCATTATCTAGGCAGGACTGTCCAAGGCACATGGCAAGATCACGAGGCTCACCTGCATATCAATGTCCTAGAGATGAGAGCAGTGCTTTTAGTATTGCAAGCACTTCACGACTTTCTTCCCTTAGGGACGATAACAATCCTCAGACTGTATGCCAGTGGTATGGTATCTCAACGAGCAAGGAGGAACCGGATCTTACCCCCATTGTCGAGAGACTCTTCGTGTTTGGCAGTGGGCAATATCTTCCCAGTCCTTTCTAGTAGCAATGCATATCCCGGGGACAACCAACGTGATAGCCGACAAGCTCAGCAGGGCAATTTTGATGCCTCACGAGTGGTTTCTGAATCAGAAAGTAGTGGAACAGAATCTGTTCTGCAAATTGTGACAGCCTTGCTGCGATCTTTTTGCCAGCCCGCTCAATGCCAAATGCAGCAGCTACTTCTCCCTTATCCCCCCTCTGGGGGAGTCACTGAGAGACGCACTTCACGATTGGCCCCTCAGACTCCTTTATGCATTTTCCCCCTTTCTGCTCATATCGAAAGTTATCCAGAAAGCAAAGTTCTTGGGAAGCAAAATGATTCTGATCACTCCTTACTGGCCTCGTCAGAGAATCACTCCTTACTGGCCTCGTCATATTTGGTTCCCCTTCCTCAGGCCTCATCTCCTAGATGATCCATGGACTCCGGACCCAGTTCCAGAACTCTTGACACACATGTCAGGCTCCCTTCACCCCTGCCTCTATACCCTCAACTTGACAGCTTGGCTGCTCCACTTCCTTCCCTAGTCAGGCTTCATGATTTCTCACCTGCTGTGACTCATATCCTTATGTCTTCCCACTAGGAAGTTATATGCTAGCAAATGGAGAAGATTTTTCTATCTGGGCAAAAGAGCAAACTGTAGATCCTTACACAACATCCATCCCTTTGATGTTAGAATTTCTAACTGAACTTTTCCATCTGGGATCAGCTGCTGCTACAATTAGAGTTCAACTGGCAGCGATATCAAACTTTCATTTGGGACAACATGAGCCTAATCTGATGGCCCACAGATTATGTAAAACCTTCCTTAAAGGAGCTACCTTTCTGAGACAGTGGCACAGGAAAATAAATTTCTTGGGTGGCAAAAGCCAGGGTACCTTTTTGGCTGGGCTTGTATAGGCCACAGTGCAGATAGCCTAGTACCTACCTATGAGACCTGCCTTTCAGGAACGTATTCTTCCATGGGATGTAAATCTCAATGTTCATCATGTTTCACTGTTGCAGTCATTACACTTAGGTTATCCTGCTGGCAGGCGACCCGTAGTCAGCCCGAGTTCCAAAGTCTTGGTCCGGCGTCGGTTGCTGTCGCCTCTTCCCTGATGTCAGTGCGCCAGGGGTATAAAAGTCTTTCTTGCCGCGTTGTGGCCGAAGCAAAAGCAGTTCACAAGTGCCAGTCGGCCGACTCCTGAGATTTTCAAAATTGAATTTCAGAACTGAAGTTTTCAATAAAGCTAAGTTCCCCACTGGGGAAACTTTTTCTTGCTCCAGACCGATGTCGGTAAAAGTTAATAATTGTATTTCTTGTGGGAAGCAAAATACCTCATAAGGACTTTCACTCTTACTGCATTCCTTGCCTAGGCCTTGACCACAACGTTACTAGTGTTCAGTTTTGTGCTAGGTTCAATAAACACACTATTAAATGTCGGTTTGATTTTGCTTTACATTATTTTGGACGAAGATTTAATTGCATAATGCCGTCGGAACAACCGAAGAACGGAATGTATAAAAAAACGCAAGGACAAAAAAAAGACAGGCGTCCGAGGTCCAAAACCGACGAGGAAGCCTCTTCTAGGCCAGTCGCCGGTTCTCAATGAGGCGCTTTCGCAGCCCCTGACACCCGCTACCTCAGAGCCACAGGCCGTAACCGACAGCCATGTGGAGACACTGAGGCCTGTGGAAACTCAAGGTATTGGGCCTACGGAAAATATACCCTCAGATGGGTCCAGAGCCGCTGAGCAGGCACCAGCTTCTGAGGGTGTTGTCAGACCTTCACAGCTTACAATTAAAGCTACTGCAGCAGCAAAGGCAAAGTCAAAAACACCATTAAAGACAAAGAAACAAGTGCAGCATTCTCCAGAACAGGCATCCATGCCAAAGAAACAGATGCTTAAAATGGCTGAAGACCTTATAACTTTAATCAGGGGCTCCCATCCCCCTCCTGACAAAAGGCCTAGGCAAGACGCTAATTATGATTCCTCTGATCAGGTTTCCATTTCTTCTGATTCTTCTTCTGACCAGGGCTATTCTCTCCCTCCCTATCAGGACTGTGATGCTGAAGAGTCCATTCCTTCAGCCTCACTGCCTGAGGATTACTCTGCACACCATGAGGGAGCATTTCCATTGGGAGAGCCAGGATTACTCAGAATCCAAGAAAAGGCTCAGAGATTTCCTTCTATTGCCTCAGCACATGCCCCTAGCTATCCCCCCTGTGCTTGATATTGTAGATGTTTTTTCTGAATCCAGTCTGTCTCCAGATTCTTTACACCCTGCACCAGTAAAGCCAGACAGGTACTACAAGGTCCCTGACTCTCATAAATTCCTTTACAAAAACCCCGCTGCGGACCCAGAAACTATTTCTCAGGGTCCTAAAGGGGTTAAAGCTTCCACTGCCAAAAATCCTGTCCCCTCAGATAGGGATTCCAGAGCTCTGGACAGATGGGGGAAAAAGTTTACACTTCTGCTGCTTTAGCAGTAATAGCTTTAAACTGCCAGTTTCACATGCTTAAATATCAACAATATCTCATGTCATTGTTAAAGCAGAAAATGGTTACAAATATAGAAGGTCCTGACAGTAAAGAAATGCAGGATTTAATGCATGCAGTTGAACAAGTGGGAAAGCATACTCTGCAATGTGGTTTTGATTCATGAGAGGCTTCTTGTAGAGCCGCAGTTACAGGCTCAGTTATTCGAAGACCTGCTTGGTTGAAAGAACAAAGTTTACCTGACCACGTTAAAGTAAAATTATTGGATGCTCCACTACAGCATGATACTTTGTTTGATGTTAAGGCAGAAGAGGTGTTAAAGAAAATGGTTTATAAAGCAAAGTCAATGCAAACTGTGAAAGATTTCTTACAGGTTCAACCACCTAGATTTAGCAGAAACTGACCTTCAAAAAATTGGTCCTTTCCAGTGTCAGACAGGCCACAAAGAGGCAGATACGGACGCCCAAGAGGCAGATCTCAGCCCCAAGGCTCCTACAGACCTAAACAATGGGGCGCTACAGCCCCCAAAGGAGGAGAAGACAAATCACAACCTTATAGGAAACAGTCACAATGACTTCCCTCTGCAAATGCCAAGCTCTTACCAGTTGACAGCACCCCTAGGGGGAAAGCTAGCACTTTTCTCAAAAAATATGCACATGATCACCCAAGATCAATGGGTGTTGAATATAGTTTCTCAAGGGTACAGGTTCCACTTACACATGCTTCCAAAACCAAAAGGTATGCCAAACCTGCCACAAAACCAATGGGCAGAGGCACAAAAACAGATTGCTGCTGTTATGGATATGGGAGCTATTCAAAAAGTTCCACAAGAGGAACAGGGCCAAGGATTTTACTCACGCCTTTTCCTAGTACCCAGAAAGGAAAAAGCATGGAGACCAATACTGGACCTGTCAATCCTAAATACTTTCCTGGATGTTCCAAAATTCAAAATGTTAACTCTACAACAACTCCTGCCCATGCTGGGCAAAGTGGCTTGGCTAGTTACTTTGGATCTCAAGGAGGCATACCTGCATGTCCCAATCAGACAATCGTGCAGAAGATACCTCAGATTTATAGCAGGCTCAATGCATTATCAATTCTCTGCACTGCCCTTTGGCTTATCTACTGCGCCCAGGGTCTTCACAAAATGCCTGACACCAGTAATTGCATTTTGCAGACAAAAAGGAATTCAAATATATCCCTACTTGGACGACTGCCTTATACAAGCAGAGAGCAAGGACATTCTTCTAAAGCACCTGGTGTTTGTAAAAAGATTGCTAATTTGCCTGGGGTACACAGTAAACGAAAAGAAATCAAAACTAGTGCCCTCTCAAGAGATAATATTCCTGCGTGCAAGCTTAAATACAACTGCCCAGATGGCTTATCTCACGCCAGACAAACAAAGGCAACTGACTCAATACTTTCTAATGATAGCAACAAAGACCCAGCTCCCTGCAAGAAAAATTCTGTAGGCCCTGGGTTTCATGGCTTCTTGCATTCTACTAATTCCATATGTCAAACTGCATATGAGGAAACTACAATGGTATCTAAAAAGTGTTTGGACTCAGCATTGTCACAGCCTAGAGACAATCATAACCTTGATTCCCTGCCTACAACAGGAGTTTCGATGGTGGTCCCAGGCCTGTCATCACAACAAGGGACAGCCTTTCACCTTACCTACAGCCAGGCAGACAATAACGGATGCATCGGATTATGCCTGGGGAGCACATATGGCAGGAAAATGTATTCAGGGCGCGTGGCCCAAGGAACAATTGCATCTTCACATCAATCAAAAAGAGATGCTAGCTGTACAGAATGCCCTGGCAGCCTTCAAGGACCTAATACATCCAGGACAACTGTTAATAAAGGCAGACGATACCACAGTTATGTGGTACATAAACAAGCAAGGGGGCACACATTCCTACCCCCTATGCAGACAAGCCATGACTTTGTGGAACACAACAATGACCTACCAGGTACATCTGCAAGCACAATTCCTGCCAGGAACAAAAAATACACTGGCAGACGAACTTAGCAGAAATCTCATGGATCCTCATGAATGGAAGCTAAATCCACAAGTGTTCAACATGATAACAAGGGAGTGGGGACGCCCAGACATAGATCTCTTTGCCTCCCCCCACAATTGTCAATTACAGAAATTTTGCACAAGGACTTATCACTCTCAGGCATGGAAAGTGGATGCGCTTTCAGCTGGAAAAACCTGACAGTCTATGCCTTCCCACCGATGCCTCTTCTCACCAAGGTGCTTCTAAAAGTCAGACAAGAGAAGCCAAAAATTATCCTGATTGCACCAGACTGGCCTTGCCAGCACTGGTACCCAATCCTAAAGATTTTGTCCCAAGGCCCACCTTGGCCTCTACCTCAAATCCCTCAACTTCTGACACAACAAAACAATCAGATTCTGCACAGTCAACTCAGAACCTTAAACCTGGCAGCATGGCAGATAATGTAGCCACTCAGACTGCACCTCTCTCTAAAGTTGATATGGATGTAATTTTGGAAGCCAGGAGACCTAGCACTAGGAAATCTTATGCAGAAAAATGGAAGAGATTCTGTGCTTGGAACCAGGCACAAGGGCTCGACCCACTGGTCCCCAATATGCCTCAGATTTTGTAATACCTGACTGAGATGTTGGACAAAGGCCTATCTTTTTCATCTATTAAAATCCATGCCTCTACCATTTCAGCTCATTACAATACTGATCCTCCTATTTTTTCACATCCTCTACTACGACAGTACCTCAGAGGGGCAAAGAATATAAGACCCCGTAGGAGAGCACCAGTACCTACTTGGGACCTCAATTTTGTTGTAGAAAAACTAACACTGCCTCCATTTGAAGCAGCCAGCTCAGCTGATCTAAAATTCTTGACATGGAAAACTGCTCTTCTCCTAGCAATAACTTCAGCAAGAAGAGTTTCAGAGTTATAGGCATTGATGGCTGTGGAACCGTTCCTCTTTTTCACCAGGACAGGGTTTCTCTACGGACGAACCCAACATTCATGCCAAAAGTGATCTCCAAGTGGCCTTAAACCAAACTATTAATTTGCCTACTTTCTACCCAAATCCCTAGAATAAAGGGGAAAAACTTCTGCACTCTTTGGATATACACAGGCAGCTACGATTTTATTTGGACAAAACAAAAGCTTTCAGAAACACTGAGCAACTGTTTGTAGCATATGCTGCAGGATCACAAGGAAAACCTATTACAAAACAGACAATCTCCAAATGGATAGGACACTGCATCCACTTCTGTTATGCACAACATGGCAAATCTGTACCCAAAGGCATTAGGCCTCATTCTGCCAGAGCAGCAGCCACTTCAGCAGCTTTCCTCAGAGGGTACCAACCAAAGACATTTTAGAAGCTGCAACCTGGAGCTCGGTGCACACTTTTACCAAGCACTACCACCTACCTCTCTACTTCAAATCCAGAGCAGGCTTTGCCACTGCAGTTCTGCATGTCTTGTTAGCCTCGCCAAATCCAATCTAGACCCAGCCACCCTACCAGAGCTTTGGGATTCTACCCAGGTGTAATGACTGCAACAGTGAAACACGATGAACATAGTACAGTTGTGTACCTACCATAAATGTAGATGTTCGAGTGTATTCACTGTTGCAGTCCTGATTACCCACCCACCATCCCCCTCTTTGCTGGGACTGTTCTGTACTTCTCAACTCTATACAACCTATGTGTGGTGTATTTGCTTTTAGAAGAAGGAAATGTTTATAGTAATATATGCATGGTTGTTTGGCATATTTTTATCTTTACAGCCTTCATATCTGGGGCAAGAAAAATTGAAGAAAATGGCGTCGGTTGCAACTTTTATACCCCTGGCGCACTGACGTCAGGGAAGAGGCGACAGCAACCAACACCGGACCAAGACTTTGGAACTCGGGCCAACTACGGGTTGCCTGCCAGCAGGATAACCCAATTGTAATGACTGCAACAGTGAATACACTCGAACATCTACATTTATGGTAGGTACACAACTGTACTTTCTGTCCAAACTAACTTCCCCGCCTTTTGAACCCGCACATTCTTGTCAATTGAAGTTCCTGTCTTGGAAGACGACGTTTCTAGTCGCCATTACATCCGCTAGACGGGTATCAGAGTTGCAAGCACCATCAGTCAAACCTCCTTATTTAATTTTTCATAAAGACAGAGTTTTTCCCTTCATACATATCCTTCCTTCATCCCTAAAGTTTGCTCTTAGACTAATTTGAACCAAACTATCGAACTGCCTGTATTTGTTCCGTTCCTAATCATTCAAACAGTGCAGAATATAAATTTCATCAGCTTGATGTTTACAGACAGTTACGGTCCTACCTTCATAGAACTAAGGAACTTAGAAAATCAGACCAATTGTTCGTGTCCTTTTCTGAGTCTAGAATAGGTCTGCCCGTCTCTAAAGTGACTGTCTAATTGGATTTCTAACTCTATTTCCTTTATCCACTTCTCCAATGGAAAGAACATACCGTTTAAAATCAAGGCTTATTCCACAAGATCCCTCTCCACATCTGCTGCCTTTCAAGCAAGAGTTACAATTGACAGTATTTGTGCACCAGCAACTTGGGGTACCTCTCATACCTTTGTTACTCATTACAATTGGATTTGACCTCCAGGGGTAGAGCCTCCTTTGGTTCCACGGTACTCAGAAGTATATTCTCATGAGCCACCCGAGAAAAAGGTGCTAGGGACACTGTCCCATATGTAAGAATGAAGGTGAGATAGGACTACAGAACATAAAGAAGTTATGTACTTATCGTAACATTCCATGTTTGTAGTCCATCTTGCCCTTCATTCTTACGAACCCACCCACCTACCCCCATCCTGAAGGATCTGGAGACAGGATAGTGTTACCTTTGCTAGGGTGGAGACCTTTCATTGTTCTTTCTGGATAACCTTTTCTATCTATCTGATAGTTAGCAGCAAACAAGATCTGGGGTTTCTTAGTAGTGCACTATGGGATACTTACTTTGCCACGTGCCAACTAAGAGACTTTGAGCTTTGAAATCGTCTGAGCCCATATGTAAGAATGAAGGATGAGATGGACTACAAACATGGAATGCTATGGTAAATACATGACTTCTTTTTCTACAGTATTATTTTAAAGCATTTTCCTGTGATTTTTGAACTCTGTAATGTCATTGTGTTGAAGTAATAAGATTTGTTTTGCGTTTTTATTATTTATTACTAAATCTTTTTAAACCTTTCTGCTGTGGCTGTTTTGTGTAGAGATAATTTAAGCCCCAGAGTTCTTGCATGTATTTGGTGATACTGTACAAAGCCACTACAATAGTCTTGCTGTTCATCACATTTACTAATTGATTAATAATAATAATGCACAGTAAAATTGGACACCCTTTGGTAAGGACATTATTAGTAGCTGATAAATAGTGGTTGGTGGCAATGGATTACTACCTTATAGCCTGGGCAGAAAGAGGGGTATAGCTGGAGAACCTGCCCAAGCCTTCCCCAGGCGCTCCTGTGTATTTGTATATAACACTTATCTTAAAGTGTGTGTGTGTCAGTTACTTGGTCAGGGACACGAAGCACTGGTTGGACAGAGAGGGTGCTGGATGTTTTAGCTTGACCGCTAGGCTGAGATCTGTACCTTATAGCTGTGCCAGTGTGGAGTCTTATTGGGGATCTGGAGAGAAAGGGAGAAAACAGCCACAGACTGAGTGTGATCTCTGGTGCTTTAAGGGAAATTGTACTTTATTGTGTGTGTACTTGTTATCCTCCCAATGTGCACGCCCCTCACTGGTGCAAGTGGTGAGGATTGAGGCATTTTGATTACTGGGCCAGTGCACAGGCGTCACAATCCCCCTTTGGTAAAAATTCCATTCCCACTAATTACCACATCGACGGGAGCCCACTGAACGCGTTATAAGAGATCTGGGTATGCAGGTTGACGGCAACCTCTTCTTCGACCACCACATTTCCACTGTGCTCAGAAAGTTCTACTGTGTGGCACATCTCACTACCAAGGGTTTTGAATCCAGGAAGAAAGAGGTCATCATTTCTTTCTACTCTTCATTAATTAGGCCAGTCGTGGAGTATAATGCCTTATTTGGCATGTACCTCACTAGACACCTGCAACAGCTGGAGAGGCCACAGAAGTACCTCATGAAGAGGATCCTAGGCATTAAACACATGGCCTATAAGGACAGACTCAAAACACTCCAGCTATACTCTGTCTCATGTCGCCTACGTAGAGGTGATCTCTGTTTGACTTACAAAGCCATGTCTGACCCAGCTTTGTTACAAATGCTACATCTAAAGAAATCCCAATCCCTCCGCACCACACGCTCCAGAGACCTCAACCTCATTACCACAATCAACAGAACATGCTGGAGGGACAGGTTCCTCACCCAGAGACTACCCATGCTCTGGAATAGACTTCCCATACATGTCAAGCAGAGCACATTGCTGTCCCTCTTCAAGAGAAATCTTGATGAGTGGATGGAAATAGAAAGTTCACCCTGGGGATCACTCCAGTGGCTCTACTTGATAGAAGCACTGGAAACTAATGTCGGGTGGCACGATGCCAGGGCACTTCTATGGGCTTGGCTTGTAAAGGCTCCAGGGCCATTAGCCTAGTACACACCTATGAACCTAGGAATTGCTCTAGTGAAAATCCTAATGCCTCTCAATCCACATCTCCCCTTTTCTCCATCGGTCTTCACTCGATCTATAAAGTAGAGTTGTGTACGATCATACCATAATTATTTTTCACTGTTGCAGTATTCTTTACTACTCCTGGGATATCCTGCTGAGAATAGCTGACTGTCCAGCCAGCATAACAAAGCCTTTCCATCTTACAGGCACCATACATCAGACGTATGTCATACGTGCAAAGCATAAGGTACATATGTGACATTTTGTCAGCTAATCTCAGAACTGAAGTGCTGCAGAAAAACTTGAGCAACCCCAGAGGAAGGGAGTAATTTGTATATCCAGGAAGGATAAAGGGGATAAAAGACAAAGGAAAACAATAGAAAATAACAAGGTATGAGGGACAGAGTACTGCATCAGTGAGAAATGGGACATCCACTGCTACAGGAAGATCTTACTCTGATGTACTTTGTCCTGGCTTATCACTGTTGCAGTATTTACTCCAGGGACAGTACCACTGTAGCTACTGTGAAGTAGAAGAGTAAGCCACAAACTCACAATGGATGGCTCTGATAGAACACCCCTGGCCCTAGAAACGACATCCATCTTGTAATGTTTGAGAGTGAACAGAAAACCAAGTAGAAGCTTCCAAGATAGAGCTTGTATCTAAACCCTTGAAAAAAAAACCCAGAAGAGGTCACTGCCCTGATAGAATGAGCACAAACAGAAGAAGAAAGCTAATTGCCATGAAGAGAATAGCAAAAAGAAATGGCCTTGGAAAGCCAGGAGGAGATGGGTTGCTTAGAAAACTCTAAACCTAGTTTCCTGGTGTGAAAGGAAACAAAAAGTTGCTGAGATTTCCTGATAGGTTTTGTCTTATCCAAGTAATATCTGAGCTATCTTTGTAAATGCAGAGTTTGAAGAACCCTCTCAATAGGATTTTATGGAGAAGGGAAAAAATAAGGAAGATGAATAGACTAATTCAGGGGCAAATCATTTGCCACCTTGGATATGAAAGAAGGGTTGGTATGAAGAGACACCCTGTCCATGTCTTCTTCTTTTGGCTGTTCCCATTAGGGGTCGCAACAACAGATAATTTGTTTCCATTTCTTCCTGTCCTCTGCATCAAGCTATCACACGAATCACCTGCATGTCCTCTCTCACCACGTCCATAAACCTTATCTTAGGCTTTCTTCTTTTTCTCTTACCTGGCAACTCCATCCTTAGCATCCTTTTCCCAATATACCCAGCATCCCTCCTCAGCACATGTCAAAACCAACGCAATCCCACCTGTCTGGCGCCGTCTCCAAACCATCCAAATTGACCTGACCCTCTAGTATACTGATTCCTAATCCTGTCCATCCTCGTCACACCCAATGTAAATGTTAACGTTAACTCTGCCACCTCCAGCTCTGGCTCCTGGCTTTTTGTCTGTTTCTGAGCTATGTATGTAAATCCAAAGTTTGAAGAACCCACTCAGTAGGATAGGGAAAAATAAGGAAGATGAATGGGACTGATTCAGGTGTAAATCATTTGCCACCTTGGATATGAAAGAAGGGTTGGTATGAAGAGGCACCCTGTCCGTGTTTTTAAAAAAAAAAAAAAAAAAAAAGTGGAACCTCATAGGGCTTGCAGTTCAGAGACCCTCTTGGCCAAAGGAAGATACCAGCAGTATAGTCTCCCAAGAACAGTGTTCCAGGGAAGAAGAAACTGCAGACTCAAAAGGGGACCGGGTCAGTTTCTCAAGAACAAAGCTAAAGTTCCAAGAAAGAGTAACCAGCTTTCTTGGAGGCCAAATATGAAGGGCGCCTTATAAAGTTTACTTGAAAACTAGAAGCCAAATGTGGATTCAAAGGTAGACAAGCAGAAATGGCTGACAAATGAACTCAGATGAATATGCCAAACCAGAATTGAGCAACTCACACAAATGACGGAGGACTGTAGGAACCCTACCAGAAAACGGGTTCAGGTAATGCTTGAGACACTGAAGAGAAAATCTCTTCCATTTGGTCATGTTTGATTTTCTAGTAGGTTTCTGGGCTTCTGCAAAACCCAAAGCACATCCCCAGAAAATTGGTGCCTAAAAGGAATCAAAACCATATCACCCAAAGTGTCAATTGAAGGGTGGACAAATGAGGATGAATAAGGGAACCCTTTTCCTTGGTTGAGAAGATCCATCCTGTGAGAACTTGATTGCCCCTGGCCAGATGAAATAGAATGGGTTGGTAGAAGAAGAAGAGGGTGATAGGCATATAGAAACATTCCCTTCCAAGATAGACATGGCATCCACTTTCCAAGTCAGAGGATTTGACACTCTGGAACAGAATTTGGGAAGTTGTCTTTTCAGAAAGGAGACAAAATAACCGAGAAGTACCCCACCAATGTAAAATCCAGAAACACTTCCCCGCGAAGGATCTATTCATAAGGATTTGTCCTGGGCCTGCTTAGTCTGCCACCAGATTGTGTACTAAGGGACTATAGACCACCTGAAGAACCAAATGATGGCAGACTGCAAAATCCCAAGCCTGAAGAGCCAACCTGCAAAGAAGTAAATATTTTGTGACCCCTTGCTTGTTGATGCATCACGTTACTGTGGTATTGTCTCTAAAAAAAACTTTAGAGGGCCTAGAACCCAAGTGGAGTAAAATCCTGGAGGACTAGAAGTAGAGCCCTCATCTCCTTGATGTTGACATGGTCTGTCAGTTGTTGCTGGGACCAAAGATCTTGAGCTTGTAGAGGTTGTAGGTGGAGATTCCTCAACTATGATCGGAAGCATCAATGTGCAACTTCTGAGTAGGGAGAGGAACCTGAAAAGGTAGACCTGGATTCAGGCAAATCTGGCGAATCCACCAGAACAGCTGAAGCTTGAGACAAGGCAAGAAAGGAACCAGATATTCCAGAAGGTGGCAGTGCAGGAGCCAGACAGTTTAGAGGTACCAGTGACATTTCCTCATGTAGCTTTTGGCAAAGGGAACCATGCGAATAGTGGATGCCATGACCCCAGAGCTCATTGAAATTCCCTTACAGGAAGGACTGGCAGAGGAAGAAGAGACTGAAAATAAGCAGTCAAAGTAAAGATCTTGGGAGGCGGGAGACAAACCAGCATTGGGATGGTTTGAATCCTGCAACCCAGAAACATTTTGTCCTGAGAGGGAATCAACACAGACTTCTTGAGATTGAGTGTGAACCCCACACTGTGCAGAAGGAGCATAGTGAAATGTAGATGTTGAAGCAGGAGCTGCTGAGGGGATTTGAATCAAAAGGTCATCCAAATAAGAGAATATTTGAATTCTGTGAAGTCTGCAGAAGGCTACCACAAGTGCTAGACATTTGGTAAAGACCTTCAGAGCTGCAGAAAGATCAAAAGACGAAGCAGAGAACTGTTAATGAGAGAAGAATAGAGAAGCATAAATATTTCTTGAAGAGGGCTGAATGAGAATGTGAAGGTAAGCATCCAAGTTCAGGGATACCAGAAAGGCTTGAGGACACAACAGTGGGGAAAACTGAAAATACATCCTGAAAGAAGAAACTTTGAGAAAGGTGTTGAGAAAAGGCAGGTCTGGAATGGGCCTCCATAATACCTCCTTCCTGTTAAACAGATACATCCTGGAATAACCTGTTCCCTGTTGAGGGAAGGGACAGGTTGGATGGCTCTCTAAATGACCAGATCCTGGAGAACCCAAGAAAAATGTGGGAGCCGACATGGATGAGGCTACGGAAGGCCTGAAAATGGAGGAAGGGACTTTAAAGCCATAAAAAAAAATTGGATAATGAAAAGTACCCAAGCATCTGTGGTTATCTGTTGCAAGACAGGAAGAGTTAAACTAAGGGACAGGGGAATCTGGCTAAGGGGTAGGAGCATCTGAATGTGAAATAGAAGAAGATTGATTAGAGAAAGAAGTCTTTTAACTTTTGGCACCCAGAGAAGGCTTGTCTAGAAAAACTGTCCTAGATGCCCTCTTGTCCCTAGAAGGCTGCTTAGGCAGCCTGCAAACAAAAGAAGGCTTAGAAGGATAATTTCTCTGAAACTTGGGAACAGTAGAGATAAAGATTTGTTTCAAATCATGCATAACTTTACATGTATCCTGCAGGGTCTCAAATCAGTCACAGCAGTGCCAAAGAGTTTCTGGTTGTCTTAGTGAGAATCCAGTAAGTGGAACTTGATGTCTTCAGGGAGAACTTGGAGGCGTAATCAAGAATGTCTCTTATAAAGAAATCAAATGCAGCTGCCCTGGAGGAGGCATCATCATCATCATCATCAGTATCATAGCTACATTTAATAGAAAAACAATGCACCTGAGGAGCAGAACTCAAAAGGGAAATGGCAGAAGACTTGGCCGCTGAGTCAGGCAAGTCAGCCAGAATGCGCACACCAAGTTGGTAGAGAAGAGCCAGGACATCCCTAGTCATACGAGTCTGGTAATTACCAGACCTGAATGCTAAGGTAGCAGAGATGTGCACATTGCCATGGCTGTCCTTAGAAGGTAGAAAGCTTAAAAACGCCAGCAATTTGTATGGTTTATCACCGGCTACAGAAATAGCAGGATCAGAGGGAAGGAGTTTTATATTAAAAACTGTTGAGCCTCAGGAACTTAATAGAATCTGTCAGGTTTATTAGTGGTAGGAGGTTGAGAATCAGGGGGCCTGAGAAATTGCAGTGAAAGTATAGGGTAGCCAGCACTGGAGGGACTGCAGAAGGCCAAGGAGAATCTGTTTGCAAGAGTTTATAATATCTTTTTTTGAACATCAGAACCCTGGGAGCAGTCCCAGTTAACATTCCATTATATGAACCACCATATCCCCAAAGGTCAGTTCCTACATAGGAGAGTCAGGAGAATGGGAATCCTCTCCCTCAGACACCAGGGCAAGGGGAGAAGTGAATCTGAGGAGTAAGCCAAGGACTTCTTACCAGAGTCTGACTCTTCATCAGAGGAATCAGAGTCCCTAGGGTGTTTGGAAGAAGTGGAAGACCAAGGAACAGAAGCAAGAACAGATAATCCTTGTAGGGTTGTAAGAGTCATAAGAGCACTGAAAAGCCTTCAAGTAAAATCCTGTCATTCTTTCTGTGGATCCTTAGCCACAGAGGCCACAAGCTTAGTTTTCTGCTTCTTTTTTAAAGGAGCATCAGCTTTAACAAATTTAGGAGGTGCAGACCCCTGGCTAGATTCAAGAGAGGGTACCAGGTACCTGTTCTTTAACAGATATTTGGGAAATCCCCCTAGGCTTCTTCAAAATAATCAACTATGGTTTCCCCTTCACATCTGCACCAGATAATGGCACATTTTCAGACATGTGGGTCAAAAGCTCCATGTTGGCCTCCAGCTGGGTCACAGCAGATGGAGCTGACAATGACATCAAATGGTCCACAGGTGCTTCATCCAACCTGATGGAGACATCCAGTAGAGGCTGGGTGGCATGAGAATCTGTTTGGCTTTCTTTTCAAGTGGTGGCTGAACATTGAGGCGAGTGAATTCTGCCATGGTATCCTGAGCCAAAAGCTTCAATCGCTGGTTCTCCAAGTAAATGGAAAGAGATGACAGGCTACTGTGGAGTGTCTTGGGAACAAACCCTTTGGCAAATCTCACACTGCATATAGTTGTAGGTAGCACCCAAAGAAAAAAAGGCACTGTTCATCTTTATGGGAAATTTGCCTCCCACACTCCTGGATGATATATAAAATAAGGTAATAGATAAAATAAGGGAAGAGACCCCAATGAACACTTATTTGTACAAGGCTCAGTAGTGGAACAGAGTCTGTGATTGGTTTCCTGACTGACAGAATTTAAATGCAACATCCGGACTGACAGCAGAGTTGTTCTTCTGGGGCACTTCAGTTAAGATTAGGCCTTGCATGTAGGACATACAGTGCCCAGAAGATGTAAAGGCTTTGGTATGCTGGCTGGATCTTTGGCTATCCTTGGCAGGATATCCCAGAAGTAGAGAGTACTGCAACAGTGATAAGGAAGGATATCTAGAAATGCCTCAGAATTTGCTTGGAGAGCAGTTTTGGTTGGGGGATAAAGGTGCAAGGCCTGTGAAACACTACAGGCAGCCCAAACTGCACATAAATGTCAAAGAACTCTTAGTTGTGATCTGTGCATTAAAACCTATTTATCTATTGTCCCCTTGGCCTCTTCAGGCAATTACAGGCGAACCTATGGTGGTATGCTACATAAGCAGGGGGTGTTGGGTCATACCCAATGTGCAGGCTGACTGTGATGGCTTGGGAGGTAGCTCTTTAGCACTCTTTAACCCTTCAAACTTCTTGCTTTCTGTCAGAGCAAGATATAGTGGCAGATAAGCTCAGCAAGACCAGGACAGATGCTCATGAATGGATACTGAGTGAGAGGATTTTCCATGAATTGATCCAGTTCTGGGGAACACTTCAAGTAAATGTTTGTTTCTGGATCTGTTATGAGAAGGTATTCTAGGTTACACCTCCAGGCTGTGCCTGAAGACATCAAGGCCAGATTATTGGATTCTCCCTTAGACAGCTGAGCAAATTATGTTCGATGGCTCCTCGCCACTGAATAAATGAGCCTATGGCTCCATGACAAGCAAGCCTGGAAGACCGATACATTTTCATTCTTGTGATCAGAAATGTTACTTTTATGCATTTACACACTTACCATTGATACATGGGATAATTCTAAAGATGCAAAGGTCATTGTATTGACTCTCTCTTTGCCGAGGCAACATTTGTTCTCCATTCTTAGGAAGTTGGCTAAGGACAATTACCACAAGGTTCCTCACAGACTGGTCCTACTCACACAATTTCAAAAGGGGAGTCTGATACACACCAATCTCAAAACAACTAACTGCCCAGAGGATTCAGTTTTGATGCCTGTTAGACACCTCTTTCACGAGATCATGCAGCGTGTACTAAAGGAAGCAAGAAAGCCTGTTAGAATATCTTAGTGTCAAATGGAAAAGGTTTTCTAGTTGATGCCTAGCCAATAACAAGGGTCTCATCAGGGATTATGTACCACTAGTTCCGAAATATTTTTGAGTTACTTTTCTCTGGTGTGTCTTATTCCCCTGTCAAGGTACATTTTGCTGCCATTTCAGCATGTCTTCCCACTGATCCTTCCCCTTCTTTGTTTTTGGCAAAACGGTTTCTGAAGGGGATTTACATGGCATCTTAACATTGTGCTGGAAAAGTTGACTTTCTCCATTTGAACCAACAAATCAGGCGGATTTAAGGTTTATTACATGAAAGACTGTACTACCTGTTGCTGTGACAGCTACAAGAATAGTGTCAGAGTTGCAAGCTTTCATGATGAGTGAACTTACCTGTCCTTCTGTAGAGATAGGGTTATATTAAGAATGAATCCCTAATGTATGCCCATAGTTGTTTGAGAGTTTATTTTGAAATTAAGCCATCAATCTCCTAGGTTTTTTTCTCCAGATCCAGAGAACCAAGGAGAATGAATTGTACATGCTGTGGATGTGCATAGGCACCTCCGGTACTGTATTGACAGAACTCAGAACTAAATCCTTTAGAAAAGCAGATCAGCTGTTTATTTCTTACAAGGGGCAAAGGGACAGTCTGTGTCAAAACAGACTATTCCATGGTGGTGGTCCTCAGCTATTGCCTTTTCTTATGACCACTATGATAAACATGTTCTAGGCAGTATCAAGACGCACACTGCTAGAGCCTTGGCATCCATTATGGCATATTGGAAAAGTATTGCTTCTAGAAGCATTCTAGAGGCAACAGCTTGGTCCTCTGTACATACTTTTACAAAGTATTGCAAACTGGATTCCTTTTTCATGTCTAGGACTAGCTTTTCTAGAACTATCCTCCAGGGGCTCCTGGATCTAAAGGAGACTAGACTGCATGTGCATGCATACACAGTTTCGGTGCATACTCTCTAACCTTCCTCTTCCCAGGTTGGATAAGCTTTGGTAATCAACCCGTGTAGCCAGTAGGCTAATTCAGCAGTGAGAATGATGAACATATAACAGTTATGTAAGTTGCCCTTACAGTAGAGGTCCAAATTCCTCACTTTTCCAGTAGCCACATCCCTCCATCCCCCTACTTTTGTATATAGTTAGTTGTTGGGATATAACGTTTTGTTATTGTTTAGCTTTCAGAGGTTCAGATTGAGTATGTTCTTCTCTCTGTTAGGGCAAGATAGCCCCAAAGTTGTCTTCACTATGACTGCTGATTGGCCAGGCCTTGGACGGTAATCAGCAGTAAAAGTGAAGGTGTTTGAAGGTGAGACAGCTTTATGAAGATGGTCTGCTGTTGTGTCCTAGGAAAAGGCTACTGCTGCAGTGAGGAATTTGAGCATCTGTTATGGTTAATGCAACTTGCACCACTGTGGATGTTCTTCGTTTTCCATTGCTGCAGTCCTTACTATTGGGTATAGTCCGCATCCAGTCGGCCCGAATACCAGAGTATAAGGCTGACGTCGGTCAGGGCGCATTAGTCTGACGTCAGTACGTCAGGGTACTAATGCGCATGACCGGCGTCATATCCTCAGTCTTTTTTGCCGCGTGGTCCGATGCAGAAGCAGTTTTGCGAGTGCAGGTTGGCGTTCTGAAATATTTCCGAAACCGGAGTTTCAGACCGAATCAGAGTTGGCTAAGTACCCCGTTGGGGAACATTTTGGTTTTTTCTTGCCTCAGTATTTAACCGGATGTCAGAAAAAGTGAATAACTGTATTTCTTGTGGGAAACAAATACCTCATAGGGATTACCATACATTGTGTATACCTTGTTTAGGGCCTGAGCACGACGTTGTTGGTTGCCGCTCTTGTGCTAGGTTTAACAAACGCACTATTAAGAGGAGGTTAGACTGTGCCAGATTAGTGTTTGGGAAGCGTTGCAATTATAAAATGCCGTCGGATGCTCCGACGCCCGCTTCGACCAAGAAGCGCAAGGACAAAACAGCGAAGCCTAGGGTTGATGAACCGGCAGTCCCGGACGTCGGTTCTTTAGGAGGCTCAGTGGAGCCAGAGGTTTTGCCAGGAGTTTCTATGGAGTCTCAGGCAGAAACTTTACTGTTACAGGATGTACCCTCTCAGGAGGCAGGCCAGGCTGGGGGGCTTCTCAGGTAACTATTCTTCCCTCTCTTCCCAAAGTAGTTAGAGCCTCTCCTTCTGTTGCCAAAACTTCTTTTAGAGGTAGGCCAAGTTCAGCTTCAGTAGGGGCTTCTCCTAGCATTTCGGGTTCTGTACCTAGGAAACATATGCTTAAAATGGCAGAAGATTTGATTACTATGATTAGAGGTTCTATGGGCCCTCCTGATAAGAGGCCTAGGGTGGAACCAGAGTTTGACAGTTTTGAACAGGGTTCAGGGGCTTCTGAGTCTTCTGCGGAAGATTTGCAGGAGTATCCTCATTATTCTGATTCTGATGTGGATGATGCCACTCCTTCGGCTTCTCCTCCTGAGGATTTTTCATTTTCAGAGACTCTGCATTCCATGAGGGAGCACTTTAAATGGGAAGGCCAGGATTACTCTGATTCCAGGAAGAGGCTTAGGGAATTCTTGTTTTACCCCAGCATAGGCCCTTAGCTATACCTCCTGTGTTGAATGTGGTGGAAGATGTTTTGCAGAGGCTTCCCTGAACCCTGATTCTTTGCCTCCTGCTCCTGTTAAACCTGATAGGTACTATAGGGTGCCCGAAGCTCATAAGTATTTGTTTAAGAGTCCTAGGGCGGACCCAGAAACTGTTTCTCAGGGGCCTAAAGGTGTTAAGGCCTCTGTGGTTAAAAATCCTGTTCCCACTGACAAAGAGGCAAGGGCGTTGGATAGGTGGGGTAAGAAAGTGTATACTTCTTCCACTCTAGCCATGAGGCGTTGAATTGTCAGTTTCACATGCTGAAATATCAAAATTATCTCCTTTCACAATTGAAATCTAAGGTGGATGCTTTGGCGGAAGGTATTGATTGTAAAGAATTGCTGGATTTAGTTTATGTGTCTGAACAAGTGGGCAAGCATTCTTTGCAATGTGGTTTTGATGCTGTGCAGGCCTCCTCGAGGGTGGCTGCCACTAGTTCTGTTCTTCGCAGGCATGCCTGGTTGAGGATCAAAATTTGGCTGAGCATGTTAAGACAAGGATTTTGGATGCTCCTTTACAGTCTGATGTGTTGTTTGGTTCACCTGTGGAAGCAGTTTTAAAGAAAATGGAGGACAAAGCTAAGTCTATGCAAACTGTTAAAGATTTTTTGCAGGTACAGCCACCGAAGTTTAGTAGAAATTGGCCTGCTAAGGGGTGGACATATCCTGCTTATGATTCCCAGTCTAGGGGTAGGTCTAGACGTGGTAGGGGCAGGGCTCAAGGTTCTTTTAGGACTAGAACAGGGAGTTCACCTGCTCAGACTTCTGGTGAGGGCAGGGGTCAGTCCTTTCGTAAACAGACCCAATGACCTGCCTTTTCAGCTGCCAGTAGATTCTCGTCTGGCAGCTCCTTTGGGAGGACGACTGTCTCTTTTCAAAGAAAATTGGGATTTCATTACTCAAGACAGATGGGTGTTGGACATCATTCACCACGGTTACAGATTTTATTTCCATACAATGCCCCCTTTCAAAGGCATGCCAGACGTTCCTCCTCCACAAAGAAAAGAGGCTCACAAGCAAGTTTCTCAGTTACTCCAAATGGGGCCATTCAGCCAGTCCCTGTATCAGAAAGGGGCCTAGGATTTTATTCTCGCCTGTTCCTAGTACCAAAGAAGGGGAACACGTGGAGACCGATTTTGGATTTATCTCTCCTCAACACTTATCTGGACATTCCCAAGTTCAAGATGTTGACGTTACAACAGCTTTTACCCCTGCTGGGCAAAGATCACTGGATGGTAACTTTAGATCTCAAGGAAGCTTACCTTCATGTGCCTATCAGGCTAAGTTACAGGAAGTATCTGCGGTTTCGAGCTGGAGATTCTCATTATCAGTTCTCTGCATTGCCCTTTGGCTTATCTACTGCGCCCAGAGTATTCACAAAGGTTCTGGCTCCAGTGATAGCTTACTTCGCTACAAGGAATTCAAATCTATCCTTATTTAGACGACTGCCTGATTCTGGCTCAAGAAAAGGAAGACCTTCTACAGCATCTGGAATATGTTATAGCAGTGCTAAGATGCCTGGGGTATTCTGTGAACGAAATAAAGTCCAGTCTAGTACCCTCTCAAGACATGTGCTTTCTGGGTGTGAGACTGAATACAGCAGCCCAGATGGCCTTTTAACCCCGGACAAACAAAAGAGTCTATCACTTTACTTCCATCAACTATCTCATCAGTCCGTGCTGACTGCAAAGACAGTCCTTCAAGCATTAGGGTTCATGGCATCTTGTATTCTGGTGCTTCCCAATGCCAAACTGCATATGAGGAAGTTACAATGGTATCTCAAAATGTATGGACACAGCACTGCCAGGATTTAGACACTGTCATTCAAATAATACCTTGCCTTCAAAGAGAATTTTTGTGGTGGGCTCAGGAATGTCACCTAAACAAGGGACTCTCTGTGACCCGGCCAGAGGCGAGTCAGATTTTAACGACAGATGCCTCGGACATTGCTTGGGAGCTCATCTAAATGGAAAGTGGATACAAGACAAGTGGCCTGCCAGACTACAGCATCTACATATCAACATGAAGGAGATGTTAGCAGTCCAGTTTGCATTAATGGCTTTCAAGGAGTTACTTCTTCCAGGGCAGGTGTTGATTCTAACAGACAACACAACTGTCATGTGGTACATCAACAAGCAAGGGGGAACACATTCTTATCCTCTATGCAGGCAAGCAATGATTTTATGGGAGACTGCGCTAAGCTTGCAACTAACTCTTCAGGCAAGGTTTCTGCCAGGAGCACAGAACTCCTTAGCAGATGTGTTAAGCAGACAAATCATGGATCCCCACGAGTGGAAACTGGATCTTCATGTATTTCAGAAATTGACAGTGTCATGGGGAACTCCAGACATAGATCTGTTCGCTTCTCCACTAAACCACCAGCTGCCAAAGTATTGCACAAAGGGGTTTCGTCACACAGCTTGGAAAGTGGATGCTCTGTCTTTCAGTTGGAAAAACCTTCATGTGTATGCCTTTCCACCTCTGCCTCTTCTTCCAAAGGTACTATTAAAGGTCAGACAAGACAGGCCAAGGATGATTTTGATAGCTCCAGATTGGCCTCGGCAACACTGGTACCCACTACTACGGAGTCTGGTAAAGAAGCCTCCATGGCCTTTACCTCTGATTCCTCATCTGTTATCTCAGAAGGACGGTCATCTGCTCAATGTCAAGCTTCACTCTCTTCATCTAACAGCCTGGCATATTCTGTGTTGAAACACAGCAGGTCTCAACTTCCTCAACAAGTTTTAAATGTGATTATGGAAGCTAGAAGACCTAGTACAAGGAGAGTGTACGCAGAAAAATGGAAGAGATTTTTATTTTGGAGTACAGCAAAGAATTTGGAGATTTCTGAACCTAATTTGAGTGTGGCTCTTCAATATCTTACTGAGTTATTGGACAAAGGTTTGTCCTTCTCTTCCATTAAGATTCATGCTGCGGCAATTTCAGCTCACTATGATTGTGACCCACCTTTGTTTTCGCATCCTTTGTTCAAGCAGTTTCTTAGAGGGGCAAAGAATATAAGACCCCCACGTAGAGCTCCTACTCCTGCTTGGGATCTCAATTTTGTGTTGGAAAAACTTACTCTACAACCTTTTGAGCCTGCAGCTACTGCTGAATTGAAATACTTGTCGTGGAAGACTGCTTTTCTGTTGGCTATTACTTCTGCAAGAAGGGTGTCTGAGTTGCAGGCCCTTATGGCAGTCGAGCCCTTTTTGATTTTCCATAAGGATAGGGTATCATTACGTACTAATCCTTCCTTTATGCCTAAGGTGGTTTCTAGTGTGGCTTTAAACCAAACTATTCATTTGCCTACTTTTTATGCAGACCCCCAAAATAAAGGGGAAAAGATTTTGCATACTTTAGATGTACACAGGCAATTGCGTTATTACTTAAGCAGGACTAAGGATTTTAGGCAGTCTCAGCAGTTGTTTGTTTCTTTTGCTTTGAGTTCAAGAGGGCAAGCCTGTGTCAAAACAAACTATTTCTAGGTGGATTGGCTTTTGCATTGCATTTTGTTATTCCCATCATGGCAAGGAGATTCCAGCTGGGATTAGGCCTCATTCCACTAGGGCTACTGCCACTTCAACAGCATTTCTACGGGGTGGCAACTAAGGATATTTTGGAAGCAGCTACTTGGAGTTCAGTGCATACTTTCTCTAAGCATTATCACCTTCCTATCTACTCTAAGTCTAGGGCTGGTTTTGCCACAGCTGTTTTGCAAGGCATGTTGTCAGCTCCTGCTTCTTTCTGATTTGCCAGCCTCCCTTACCTCTGCTTTGGGATTCTACCCAATAGTAAGGACTGCAGCAATGGAAACGAAGAACATAGTACAGTTTTGTACCTACCATAAATGTAGATGTTCGAGGATTCCATTGCTGCAGTCCAATTTACCCTCCCTCCTTCCCCTCTGTGTTTAGGGGTGGTTGTGTAGGTGAGTTTACATGCTTATATTTTTGTATGCATTGTTCATGTTTTGGTGCAGGTATTTTGGGCCTTGTCTTTTTAGGGTCTTCTGACATCTGGGGCAAGAAAAGACTGAGGATATGACGCCGGTCATGCGCATTAGTACCCTGACGTACTGACGTCAGACTAATGCGCCCTGACCGACGTCAGCCTTATACTCTGGTATTCGGGCCGACTGGATGCGGACTATACCCAATAGTAAGGACTGCAGCAATGGAATCCTCGAACATCTACATTTATGGTAGGTACAAAACTGTACTTTTCCCAAGATTGCCTACCCTAGAGAGTATTACTATTAGAAAAAAATAAGCTACTGTTTAGTCACGTTTCATAGATTGGAGTTCAAGTAGATGTTTACTCGTAATGCATATCCTGGATAATTTTTTGGGGATGGCAGTAGAAAAATTCATTTAATCATGTTTTTTGTATGAATGGAAACAGGGTTAAGTGGGCCTGTGTTTTACTAAGTGGCAACTCATTCTGTGTAACCTTTGTATTTTTTTTTCATAGCTTCTGCACCTCATGACTTTTTTTTTTAATTATCCTCTAACTCTAGATTGTAATTGTATAATAGTGAGTTTCCTTTGATCTATGGAGATTTATTGCAAGTTGAAATCTTTAATTCTTGCTGGATGTTGGTTATTCATTATTTTTTTAAACCTATTTTTTTTGTTTCAGTCTTATTTATATTGATGCTGTGGTGCTGGTCAGCATTATCTGTAGTGTTTTTGAGTTCGGGGGACACGAGCTTTGTCTCCACTGGCACAGAGGGCTAAAGTCCTAACTGCAGCTGCAGTGACCAAAGGTCAACTGGTGTCTCAGCAAATGGGCAGAGCTGGCTTGGATGTAGAGGAGTAAAGTGACCATGCCTGCTCACCTCTTTCATTAGGGAGGGGTGAGGTGCATGTGCGGACCAGAAAATTTGCTAATTACTTTGAAAAAGGCTGATAACCAGTGCCAGGAGCTGGTGGTTGTGATGGGCTTGTGTCTCTCAGTAATAAGTGACATTCCTGCAGTTCCATCCAGAAGAATGCACAAGAGTTAGGGCTATAAATTAAAAGCTTCTCCCAGTGGATGTTGACACCTTTGATTCACTCAGCCCTCACCCTTAGGAAAATGGCCTGCTAAGGATCTCACATGAGGATAGATGAGTGGGTCATTTGAGCAGATGAGAAGGGAGGCTTTGGTCAGTTGGAAGAGTAGACCACGCATCCATAATTTTGGGTGCACATGTTTCCACTTTCAGGCGGTATGTGGAAAAAGAGGGATTGAGATTGTTAGTTTTGTAGATGTTAAAATGCATTGTGTATTTTTGTTTTTCAGCTGCAAAATGAAAGCAGAAAATGGCCATAGTTTGTTTTATTTGTCTTACTGCTGGCATCTCTGTAGTTATTTTCTTGTTTTATACATGTTTGAGGTTTTGCAGTACAGTACAACATTTTGTAGACTGTTTTCTTTTTAGAGCAGTGAAATGTTTCAGAACTAGTTTCATTTCCATTTAAGAGTCTTACACACTGAGTAAACACCAGAAACTGGAGCCATCGTGTGTGTCTGTCTGGACATGAGGAATGTAACCGTTATCACTATCGGACATCTCTTGTTCCTGCAGTTTGGTTCTTGGCTGTTTTGCCTTCTGGGAAGAGTTTGCAAGTCGTCCTTGTGTCTGTGTGGTTTTTTTTTCCAGGTTCTCTGGTTTCGTCCTATATGCCAAAGATGTGTGCTATTGGTAAACTGATGATTCTGTAAATTGTTCATAAGTATAGTTGTGCATATATCCTGTAATGGATTGGTGCCCCATCAAGGATACATTTGTTTGTCTTTTGACCACTGAGGTGCAAGGATAGGCTCCAATTCTCCAGTGACTCCCCCCTCCATAATGAATTAAGCAGGTTATTACAGAATGAATTGATAAATGAATGAGTGAATGAATATGGGATGCTGGCACTACAGTGATCTACAGTTGGAGTATATAATTGTTGTGACCTAAGCTCATATTTTAAAACTGTAAATTAATCTTAAGTGTAAGATCAGGAGTAAATGGCTTAGTAAAACAATATTTACTCTAGTAGTCCTTATAGCAACTTGTCCTATATTAATTAGTTTTTGAACCTGTGAAAGAAGCACCATTGAGAATGGAAAGGATTGATGGGGTAAATGTTCAGCTTGATTGTTTGAGATCTTGCCATTTGAGTATACTGATGACACTAATAGTGCTTTTAATCCCCTGATGACTTGTGTTTACTGTTTCCATGAGTGTTAGAGCTGTCAAGTTTACAGTGATGTTTAAGGCTATTATCCTCAAATGTTCATTTTGTGCAACAGCATAAGCTATTTAATTTTCTTTGTTTAGACATCAGTGATATGTAAAGCAGCTGTTCATGCTGGAGTAATTGCGGATGAGTCTGGAGGGCAGATCACTGTAATAAAGAGTAAAGTTCTTGGTCGATACAATGTTGTAAGAGCTAATGGTATTACTTCAAAGGAGTAAGTATGTCAGCATCTTGAAATATCCTTGTGATGTATCCGCCCAGTATAGAAACATTAAATGTTTTTTCATTAGTCTAGTATTGATGTTCAAAATCTGTATGTTGCTACTTCATAGAGGAACTGGGAATGTCAGCTTTACAGCATTAGTTTTTTAATTTATTGCTAAATGTATAATGTTATGTTGTCCTAGCTCGCCTTCATTCTTTACTGGTTGGGTTCGGAACCAATTTTCTGTTCCAACTCTTCCTTTTACAAAAGCTAGAGGTCTTCCACTGGCTCTTGGCTGTATCCCTATCCCATCATGACCTGGGAGAGCTCCTCAGATCTTGTTTGCCACTAACAAGAACGTGTGTTCTCCATTTTGGCTCTGGCTAAGTTTACCTTTTTTATTCTAATAGTTAGAAATTATGTTTTTTCTAAAGTTAATAATATTTACCTTAGTTCTAAATTAGTGTGTTCGTTTTGTGCTATTTGTTGTGATTGCCCGTTTTTTTCTTCTTTAGGCCATTTTATCTCTTCCCCTATACCTTTCGCATTCTATTCCTTTCAAATAGGCTTGTTTAAGTTAGAGAGCCTAGAAAAGTGGTGTGTGTGTGCGTGTGTGTGTGCGTGCGTGTGTGTGTGTGTGTGTGTGTGTGTGTGTGTGTGTGTGTGTGTGTGTGTGTGTGTGTGTGTGTGTGTGTGTGCGTGCGTGCGTGCGTGTGTGTGTGTGTGTGTGTGTGTAGACACATTATATATATATATAGTTACATATTAGTTTAAATTGTAGAGGATAAGCTCGTTTTTTCAAAAAAGAGAGCTTCTGTTGGTCCCTTTTAGAGGGGCTAGAAAGTTTCATATACATATATTGGTATTAATTGTAAATCTTAAGCTAGTTTTCAGTTAGAAAGCTCCTGTTGGTCCATTTAAGTTAGAGGGCCCTCTCACTTTTCTTTTCTTTCTCTTAACAGGCAGATTGGTTTGTTTTTAAGGACTGTCTTCAATTTGCTAGTTAAAGTTTTTCTGCTTAGGCATTTGTTTAGAAAAAAAAAAGCTCTTGTCTTTAGTATCAGCAGTGATTTTTTTTGTTGTATCTAAACTTTGATTACACAATGTCTAAGGATCCTAGAGAATCTAAATCTTTGGGTTTTAAAAAGTGTACAAAATGTGATCAAAAATGTCTCTAACTGATGGTCACACAGTTTGTGTCTACTGTCTTAGTGCAGTCCGTCTGCAGGAATCTTGTAGCATTTGCTGTGCATTCAGTAGCAGAGTATTGCTGGAAAGGAAAGATAAATTGATATTAAGAGGGCTATTGAAGTCTCCTTTTACAGAAGCACTTGAAGAGGGTCAGATTACTTCCAGTTTGTCAAATGCCCCACCTTCAAGATCAGAGAAGTTGGGAAAAAGATCTTCCACTCGGTCTGAACCGACCAAAAAAAATGACAAAAGTCATCTTTGGTTCCGTAGACCATTGTAACTGAAAAATCTTCCTCTTCGGCTCCTGCTGCATTTTCAGAGCTGATGGAGTTTCAGATAGGTAGATGGTCCCCGGAATTGGAACCGGTCTCCCCAACTCTCAGATCTCTCTTGCTCAATGGGTCAGATCTCCTACTCCCTCCTCTCGGTTATCCAGAAGCCTCTCCGATGATGATGTGGATTGTGTGGTGCAGTGACTCTTGAGGACACTGGCGTTGGCCAAACCTTTGTTGACTCCAACCCAGAGGGCTTCGGAGCCGATCAGGACCATCTCCCCTCCATCGATTCCTCCTTTGATCCAAACCCGGATCTCGGAGCCAGAGTTTCTGGAGCTGATTGTAGTGGAACCGTCTGACCCGAGTCCTGCATCAGGATCTTCGGGGCTGACTATGGCTCTGACCTCCTTGGTTCTGTCTGAACTTGAGGGATCTGGGAGCCTACACTGTCCGGTCAGGTCCAGTGAGGGGAGTCTGATCGGACAGTTGTCCTCAGCACGGGTGAGCTCAGCTCCTACATCTGCCTTGGAGCCCAACCCTCTTGGATCCAGAAATGCCTTCCAGTTCTTCAGAGCCGGGAGTGTCCTCAGATCGTGGGTAAGGAGCTTTCGAGGTGATGAGGAGAGTGTTGTCACCTCTGACAGCTCCAATACAAAGTACAGGCATTCTTCCCCCAAAGGCGCCAGTGTCTGTCTCGGCACCATCTCATCCACGCAGACATGGAGACCCAAAGTCTCAGGATGCCCCATCAGGTGAAGCTCTCTCTTCCAAAACCTCTCTGCGATACCCTTCTGAAGAGGTCCCTCGAAAGAGATTATGCAAGAGGAAGCATTTAGGCTCACCAGAGGAGTCCATCCCTTCGGATACAGACCTCAATGAGTCAGAAGGGTCCTCATGGTCACCCTCTGATGATGTCTCCTTTGCGGACATCCTAGAAATCCTAAAGCAGAGAGGTGGCTGGAAGTCCATCAACCCTTCTCAGGAGGAGTCGGTTTACCTGGAGGCTTTCAGGTTTCACTCTTCCACCACTTGGGGTGTCTCTGCCTTTCGACAAACTCTTGAATGTAGTTCGTTGAAGGACATGGGAGTCTCCATATTCGGTGGAACCTGTTCCTCGGAGGCTAAATAAGTTTATTACAGCACCTTCAGATAAGGAATTTCTCACAAAAGGTGTCCCAGTAGATGCTATGATGGTGGTGGTGGCGGCCACCAAAAAGGAACTTTCAGAGACTTTGTTTGTCCAGCCACCGAACAAGAAGCCTGATACGATGGACAGATACAAGAAGTGCATGTTTTCTTCAGCGACATTTGCACTCACATCACTAAATTATCTGACTCATTTCACTAGGTTGCAGAGAGATCTCCTGAAGGAGCTAGGAGATTCTCTACAAGGTTCATTAGCTGCAGGGGTTTCAGACAAGGTTTCCTCTCAGCTCTCCAACTTAAACTCTGTGGTTAACTCCTCCATGAGGCTTATTTTGTATGCAGCAGATGGAGCGAGCAGGGCAGCGGCTTCAGGAATTTCCCTGAGGAGAACCTCCTTCAATGGCTCCTCTCTCTTCGGGCCAAAAGTTAAGGACACACATCAGGTGCAAACAAGAAGGAAAGACTTTGTCTGCCGTAGGAGTCTGTTTTTCACTACCTTCAAGACCTTACCCCAAAGGTCAAAAGGGATGAAAGATGAGGTTCTGAAAATCTGAGAGAGCTTTTCTGGACGCACATGGTGACATTTTCCCCAGGGATAGAGGGGGAAACGGTAATGGGGATGCCGTCCACGTGGCAGAGGGGGTCCGCAAAAGCAGGGTGACAAGGATTCATTCCATGGTAGGCCTTTTCATCACTTTTGAAGGGAGGCCCACCTGTCCATCTTTGGAGGCAGTCCGGGGTCGCTTATCTTTGTACCCAGAAGCCTGACTAGAAATAAAAGACAAATGGGTACAAGCCATCATATACAGAGGTTACTCTATATCATTTTCCTTGCCTGTCCCAAACATAAAAAACATCCCGGATGTTCCACTCAGTCAAAGGGAACAGGCAACGGTAGAAATTCAAAACTTGCTAGACAAGAGTCATCCAAGCAGTCCCCGCAGACCAAATAGGATCCAGAACTTACTCAAGGTTCTTTTTAGTTCTGAAGAAAATGGGACTAGAGACCAATACTGGATCTCAGCAGATTAAACAAATCAGTAAGGAAAATAAAGTTCCGGATGGTAACACTGCAGTCAGTATTCCCCTTTATGGAAAAAGACGATTGGATGTGCTGTATGAACCTCCAAGATGTGTACTACCACATAAAAATGGACAGGCCATCCAGGAGTCATCTGCGCTTCCAGCTGGGAGCCAGTCACTACCAGTTTCGAGCTCTGCCCTTTGGTCTCACTACAGCCCCCCCCCCCCAGAGTGTTCACCAAGTGTATGGCAGTGGTCACGGCTCACTTGAGATGTCTAGGATTCTGAGTGTTTCCGCATCTAGATGACTAGCTCCTGACCACCACCACCAAGCTTCTACTACAAAAAGCGAGAGACACCACTTTACAACTCTGTTCTCACATAGGAATCACGATAAATTCCGAAAAAATTTGCCTTGTTGCCATCTCAACATATTTTTATAGGAACAGATCTGGACACGACAGAGATGATGGCAAAACTTCCTCCAAAATTAGTTTTAGTTCTACGGCATCAGGTCTCAAATCTTCTTTCCAAGAAAAGAGTGCAAGCGAGAACAGTTCTGAAAGTCTTGGGAACCGTGGCAGGAGCGATAAAGCTTAGTTCCATTAGTGCACATGCACATGGGAATCCTGCAGTGGTTTCTCTTCACTCAGTGGTTGTTGCAGGAACTACCCACATCTCACTAATTTCTGATAATGGACTCCTGCAAAACGGGCCCTCGCTGGTGGCTTCATTCCACTCGCATGACATCAGGTTGTCCCTTTGTCCTCCCACAGCCTATAGCCACGGTGACCAAGGGCACCTCCCAGATAGGGTAGGGAGGCATTATCTATGCAGGACAGTCCAAGGCACTTGGCATGAACATGAGGCCCATCTGCTATCAGTATCCTAGAGATCAGAGTGGTGCTCTTAGTGCTGCAAGCACTTCAGGACTCTCTTCCGCTGGGGACTATTGCACTTCAGACGGACATGTCAGTTGAATGGTACATAAGCAAGGAGGAACCAGATCTTACCCTCTTTGTCGAGAGGCCCTAAGAGTATGGCAGTGGGTGACCACCTCCCATCGCTTTCTGATAGCAATGCACATCCCGGGGAAATCCAGTGTGATAGCAGACAAAACTCATCAGAGCTATTCTAATGTCTCACGAGTGGTCCCTTAAACAAGAAGTATCGGAGATGATTTTCCACAAATGGGGGCCAGCCTTGTTACAATCTTTTTGCCACATCCATGAATGCCAAATGCAGCATCTATTTTGCCCTAATTCCCCCCCTGGGGGAGTCGCCAAGGGATGCACTTGTACATGATTGACCCTCAGGTCTCCTGTATGCCGTCCCTCTTTTTCCCTTGATACCCAAACTTCTTCAGAAAGCCAACTCATTGGGAAGCAGTATGATTCTCTTTGCCCAATACTGGTCTCATCAAATTTGGTTCCCCTTCCTGTGCCCTCATCTCCAGGAGGAGCCGTGGGTTCTGGACCCAGTTCCACATCTTCTGACTTGTGCGTCGGGGATGCTTCACCCCTCTGTTCAGACCCTCAAATTGACAGCTTGGCTGCTCCGATTTCAAATATAGCCAGGCTCCCCGACCTTTCTCCTGCTGTCAAGCATATCTTGATCTCTTCTCATAAGACTTCAGCGAGAAAACTTTATATGAGCAAATGGAAAAAATTTTCTTCCTGGGCATTACATAATCACATTGATCCATTTTCTGTGCCTTTGGGCTTTGTTTTTGAATTTCTAATGGAACTCTTTAATGAAGGTGCAGCTGCAGCTACCATTCAAGTCCAGTTAGCAGCGATATCAAATTTTCATATAAGCGATTTAGCTCCAAGTCTCCTAGACTATGCAAAGCCTTCCTGAAAGGAACTGTTTTGCCAAGACCATCCATTAAGACCCCTTTACCACCATGGGACCTGAACTTTGTCTTATCCTTTTTGATTTGTGCCCCCTTTGAACCAGCAACATCCTGTGATCTAAAGTTTTTGACATGGAAGACATTTGTTTTGATCGCCATCACTTCTGCAAGAAGGGTTTCAGCTGCAAGCATTATTGATTAAGCTCCCTTATGTGCTTTTTCTCAGAGACGGAGTATCCCTCCTAATGAATCCATCCTTACTACCAAAAGTATATTCACAGTCTAATGTAAATCAGTCCATAGAACTGCTAGTGTTCTTCCCCAACTATGACAACAAGGCAGAATATATACTACACCAGCTTAGATGTACACAGACAATTGCGTTTCTACTTGCATAGGACAAAGGGCTTCAGAAAATCTGACCAATTGTTTGTTTCATTTTCAAAAGCAAAGAAAGGTGCTCATGTAATTAAAATCACACTTTCAAAATGGCTGTCAGATTGTATTACCTTTATATACAAATCTAACAACAAAGATCTTCTCTGTAAAGTCAAGGGTCACTCTATGAGAGCCATAGCAGCTTCTTCTTCCTTTAGTGCTAGACTACCAATTGATACCATTTGTGCTGCTGCAACATGGGCAAGCCCTCATACCTTTATCACTCATTACAAAGTGGATGTTACCTCCAGGAACAATGCGTCCTTTGGGTCCACTGTTCTAAAGAGTATTCTCCCATGAGCTGCCCAAGAGATATGGTGCTAGGGACGTTGTCCCAACCAGTAAAGAATGAAGGCGAGATGGGACAACATAACATAAAGATGTTATGTACTCACCATAGTGTTCCATGTTTGTTGTCCATCTTACCTTCATTCTTTCATCCCACTCTCCTTCCCACAGCCTTTGGCTTCTGGAGGACAGAACGGTCACATTTTGTTATATAATGTTCTCTGACATTTTTCTTTGTGCGATAGTGTCAGTCTGTTGGGAAACTGTAGATGTTATGTTGTCCCTATCTCGCCTTCATTCTTGCTGGTTGGCTTCGGAGTCGATCCACTGCTCTGACTCGGCCATATACTATAGCTCGAGAGCTTTTACTGGCTTGAGGCTAGCCCCTATCCCAACATGCCTAGCAGGAGTTATCCATATCTCGCTTGCAGCGTTGAGATTGCGATTTAATGGCTCAGGCCAAGTGCTTTTTCTTTTTGACTAAGTTACAACAATTTTGCTAAATATTTTGTTAAATCGTTGTTAGATGCTTAGAGTTAGAGAGTTTCTTTATAGGTTAGTGTTAGTTCTAACCTTCCGTTGCTGTTTGTTGTTGTGGCCGTCATTTTACTTTAGGCCTACCTTTTCCTTGAGAACCCGTTTAACTTAGAGGGTTCCCCTTCCCTTCAGCCCCGTTTTTAGTTAAAGGGCTTTCCCCTCATTTCCTTTGTTTCTAGGAGCAGCCGTTTAAGTTAGAGGCTCTCCTCGTTGGGGGAGTCTGCCATTTTAGCTTAGAGGCTCTCTCCCCCTTCACTACTTCCTTTCAAAAAAAAAAAAAGTTTCTTTGTTGTTTGTAGTTGTTAGTTTATTGCCTTTTAACTTTATTGTTATTACAGCTTTGGTTCTTAGTCAGACTTTATTACTATTAACTATGTCTAAGGATTCCACTAAAGAGACAAAACCTTTAGGTTTAAAGAACTGTGACTCGTGCTGACAAAAGATGTCCCTTACGGATGGGCATACGAGCTGTGTATATTGCTTAAGGACCGTACACCTGCAGGACTCGTGCTCTATATGCCATGCTTTCAGTTCTCGGGTCCTACAGGAGAGAAAAAATAAACTGATTTTGCGAGGCTTATTAAAGGTCCCCTTTGATGCTTCTACGGAGGGGACTCAGCCAACAAGTCATGATTGCTCTCCAGGTTAGTGAAAGCGGATAAGGTACACATACTAAACCTAGAGTACTTGATAATAGTTTTCACTCTTACTCACAAACACTGGCTAATGTACAATGTATGTACTGTACCTTTGTACTATGTATGTATTCTACCTATGTTCCAAATTTCAACTGTACACTACAAATCTATTAATTACATTTATTTTTAATTTAATATTTTCTTGTTTGTTTTCTCCACTGTAATTGTTGATGTGCTGCATACCACTGTAAAAACATGTCTGTTGTAATTTGTGTGTATACTGATCATGTCTAAATATCTAAATGTATCTGTAATTTTTCTATGTGGTGCTTTTCTCCCCGGGCTTCTGCTGAAAAAGGGCCTTTTCGGCTCAGACACCCCCGGTTAACAAATGTAAAATAAATAAACAAAAAAAACAGGACAAGTCCACTAAACCATCATCCTCGTCGGCTTCGATATCGGAGTCATCCAAAGGAAAAGAAAATCTTCAGCATTCTCGGATCCGAGTGTTGTCTCTGACAAGGTTCTTTCTCCGGTGGCTCCATCAGTAGTCTCTGAGCCAGTCAGGACTCACAAGAGAACCAGGTCTTTCTTTCTAGAAGCGGTGAGGTCTGTTCCACAATCGCCACTCTTGCAATCTGTGGCAGGCAGTCATCGGTCTTCCACCAATTTATCTCTGTCATCCAGGAGTCTTTCGGATGATAATGTGGAGAGGGTGATGAAGAGGCTTGTCACGACACCGGCATTAGCAAAATTATTATCGAGCCCAGCCCATAAGTAAGTGGTACCGACAGTCCAACCAACATCATTATCAATTCCTCCTCTGACTATTTTGAGTTCGGAGCCGGAGTGCATGGAAGTTGTTGTGGTGGAACCATCGGTTTCCTGTATCCTCCAATCTCCCGGTTCTGACTTCTGCTCTGATCTCCTCGTTACCCCATTCTATCGAGGGATATGGGGGCTGACTCTCCCTCATCAGCTCCGAGGGGGGGAGCGGCATCTGACCCTTGTCCGACCCTACTCTCCCTCTTGGGGCTTTGGCACAGGTGAGCTCGGCTTCTACATCGGCCTCGGAGCCATCTCCCTCAGTTTGGAGTAGATCTCCAGGCTCTTTCGAGTCGGGGCTGCCATGCTTTCGAGGTGATGAAGAGTGTGCTGTCCTCTGAGACCGCTCCACCCTTGGTTCCATTGGCTCCTTCTCCTTCGGTGCTGCTGTTGTCCGCCCCCCCCCCAAGCGTAGGGAACCCATGCTCCAGGATGCCCCATTGTCAACTCTACCTCTTCCGAAACCTCCCCAGAGCACCCCCTCAGAGGAGGCCTTCGGAAGAGGAAGTGTAAGAAGAAGCATTTGGACTCCCCTGAGTCTCTGACATCAGACACGGACTTGGAGCACTCAGGAGGGTCCCCACTGTCCCCCTCTGAGGATGTCTCATTTTCAGACATCCTGGAAATCCTTAGGCAGAGGGGTGACTGGAAGTCCCTTGCCCCTTCTGAGGACGAGTTTGTGTACCTTGATGCATTTGGTTCCTGACCTTCCACCTCTTAGGTGTCTCCGCCTTTCGACCTACTGTTGGCTGTAGTGAGTCGGAAGGCGTGGAACTCTCCAGAGACTATGGAACCAGTTCAGCGGAGGCCCAAAAAATTTATAATTGCTCTGGAAGACTGTTTTTTTCTATCAAAGGACGTGCCTGTCGATGCTATGGTGATGGCAGCAGACACTAAGAAAGAACTATTGGAAACTACTAATTCTGTCCATCTGCCGAACAAAGAATCCTTTACAATGGACATGTATGGGAAGCGTATGATCTGAAGTAGGAGATTAATTTGTCTGTAAACTGTGGGTTATGGATCCGATATCGGATCCGAACCGGCATGGTTTATCCAGCTATAGATCCGAGCTCTTAGCCCCTCCTCTCACCCATAATGCCCTGCTCTCCCTACATGACCTCAGATCTAGTTTGCCGCGCTGGTAACCAGTTGGATCGTCTGAGCTCTTCAGCTAAGTTCTATAAAAAAAACTCTTTTAAAGCTTTAAATTGCTTTTTTGTAGTTAAATTTGTGTGATTGTGTTAGGTTTCCTTTAGTTTTTTGATACTTTTGGGTTTAAATTGTTACATCTAAAATTTTATTTTAATTCCCTCCCCTCGCTGGTTCGGAGTTTTGTTGAGTGTGTTGTTTGGGGCCTTGTGTGTGTGCTAGTTTAGCACTAATTGTTTGTCTGGGGGGGGGGTCATTTTGCAGGCCGGACGGTCCAAGGCACGTGGAATGACTCAGAGACCTCCCTGCATAACAATGTTCTAGAGATGAGAGCAGTGCTCTTGGCGTTGCGAGCACTTCAGGACTTTCTTCCCCTTGGAACAATTGCGATTCAGTCAGACAACATGTCGGTGGTCTGGTACATCAACAAACAGGGGGGAACCAGGTCTTATCCTCTATGTCGGGAAGCCATGAGAGTGTGGGAATGGGCGATCTCCACCAACTGCTTTCTCATCGCAACGCATATTCCGGGTCGGTCCAACAAGCTCAGTCGCACCATTCTCTCCCCGTAGGAGTGGTCTCTCAATGCTCAAGTAGCGAAACGTATCTTCGCATGGTGGGGAACTCCTTGTTGCGATCTCTTTGCGTCTCCCTTAAACACCAAGTGCGACAGTTTTTTCGCTCTAATCCCTCCTCCAGGGGATTCCCCGAGAGACGCTCTGGTGCATGCTTGGCCTCCCGGTCTTCTTTACGCTTACCCCCCTTTGCCTCTGATGATCCAAGTTCTTCAGAAAGCCTCTCGGTTGGGGTGCAGAATGATCCTCATTGCCCCATTCTGGCCTCGACAGATCTGGTTCCCTTACCTAAGGTCTCACTCGGTGAATCCACCTTGGATTCTAGATCCCATTCCGGATCTGATATCACACCCATCGAACCTACCAACTCCGAATCTGGACAACCTGAAGCTAACTGCTTGGCTGCTCCAGTTCCACTCCTAATTAGGACTCCCGGTATCTCGTCCCCCGTTAAGGCCATCCTGGTAGCGGCTCATAAACCATCTACCAGAAAGTTTACCGCAGTAAATGGAAACGATTCTCCATTTGGGTGGAGCGGCAGGGTCTAGATCCCTTCACGGTTCCCCTTCCTCTGGTGCTAGACTTCCTAACCACTCTTTTTAATGATAGTGCCAGTAGTTCAACGGTTAAAGTGCAGCTTGCGGCCATTTCACACTATCATGTTGGTCATGACTCTGGACCTCTTATGTCCGCCAAATTATGTAAAATCTTCCTAAAAGGCACCTTTCTCCTTAGACCCCCTGTCAAGCAGGCGGTTCCACCATGGGATCTTTCTTTGGTTCTTCAGGCCTTGACCGCTCCCCCCTTCGAGCCTGCGGCTACAGTAGATCTTAAATTCTTGTCCCTCAAGACTGCTTTTTTAGTAGCCATTACTTCGGCCAAAAGGGTTTCGGAACTTCCAGCCTTATCCATGAAGCCTCCTTACTTGGTCTTCCATCCGGACCGCGTATGCCTCAGGACCAATCCCTCCTTTCTTCCTAAGGTAGCTTCAGAAGCAAACATTAATCAGTCCATTAACCTCCCTGTTTTCTTTCCTAAATATCAGAACAAGGGTGAATACAAGCTGCATTCCTTGGATGTTCACAGACAGCTTCGTTTTTATCTTGACAGGACAGCTGGTCATAGGCAATCCGACCAGTTGTTCATTTCCTTTGCCAAATTCAATCTGGGTAAACCAATTTCCAAAGTCTCCTTGTCACGATGGACTTCGCAGTGTATTCTTTTAGCTTACCAAGCTTCTGGGAGGCCCGCACCGGAGGGAGTCCATGCCCATTCGACCCGGTCAGTTTCTACCTCAGCGGCCTTTAAAGCTAGGATTCCTCTGGATGATATTTGTTCAGCAGCCACTTGGGCTTCATCTCATACCTTTATTTCTCATTACAAGCTGGATATCACATCTAGAGGTAGAGCATCCTTTGGCTCCAGTGCTCTGGAATATCCTTCCATGACGCCCAAGATTCAGGTAGCTGGGGATTCTGTCCCACAGGTTGCAGACAAATGAATCTCCTACTTCAGATTTAGAAGTTATGTACTTACCATAACCTTCCATCTGAGTAGGTGGATTCATTTGTCTGAAACCATCCCGCCCTCCTATCCCCCTGGCCTTGTCAGTTTCCTGCATATTATGTGTTACCCTTTCTAGGGTATTTTGATTCAGGGCAAACTCGATCTGAGGTCATGTAGGGAGAGCAGGGCATTATGGGTGAGGGGAGGAGCTAAGAGCTCGGATCCATAGCTGGATAAACCATGCCGGTTCGGATCCGATATCGGATCCATAACCCACAGGTTGCAGACAAATGAATCCACCTACTCAGATGGAACGTTATGGTAAGTACATAACTTATAATTTTCTTCAACAGCCTTTACGCTCAGATCGCTGAATTATTTGTCCCACTTTACTCACATTCAGAGGGATCTCCATAAGGAGTTGGGAGAATACCCTACAGGATCCTATAGCTGAGGGGGCTGAGTGCAAGACAGCTTCTCAGCTTGCGACCTTGACTTCTGTAGTTAACTCATCCATGCAGCTGATCTCTTATGCAGCAGATGGAGTGAGTAGGGCAGCAGGCACAGGAGTTGCCTTACGGAGACCCTCCTCGATGCATTTTTGTCAATTTGCGGAGCCCTTCAAGTCCTCCTTTACCAACACCCCCTTTGATGGCTCATCGTTGTTTAGGCTTCAGGAAAAAGAGACTCTTACCAGGTGTGAACAGGATGGCAAAACTCTCTCTGCCATGGGAGTACATTTTTCCGTTCTTCTAGAACTTACTCAACAGGTCAGAAGAGCGGGAAGATGTGGTTCCAGAAATTCCAGGGAGCTTCGCCTAACACACATGGAGATTTTTCCCCAGGGGCAGAGGGGGAAATAATAATGGAAGATGCTGGTCTCGTGGCAGGGTGAGGGTCCGCAGAATCAGGGCGACAGAGATGCATTCTCTGGTAGCCATTCCAGCACTCTTGAAGGGAGGCCCAACTGTCCACCTTTGGAGGCAGTTGGGGGGCAGGTTATATTTGTACCCAAATGTCTGGCAGACAGTCATGGAAGATACATGGGTACTATCGATAATATCCAGGGGTTACAAAATTTCCCTTCTCCCAACCACCCCTTACAAGGAAGCAACAGTTAATCCCAGATGTTCCACCCAGTCTTCGGAATCAAGCAAACCTAGAAGTTCAAATGTTACTAGAAAAAAGAGCCATCCTGGAAGTCCCTGCAGACCAAATCAAATCCAGAACTTACTCAAGGTTCTTTTTAGTGCCAAAAAAGACAGGGGACTGGAGGCCCATTTTGGATCCCAGCAGACTGAACAAATCAGTCAAGAAAACAAAGTTCCGGATGGTAACGCTGCAGTCCATTCTTCCCTTTTTGGGTCAGGACAATTGGATGTGCTCTGTTGATCTTCAAGATGCATTCTACCACATAAAAATGAACAGGCGATCCAGGAGATATCTACACTTCCGGCTGGGAGCCAGTCATTACCAGTTCAGAGCTCTGCCCTTTGTCTCACCACACCCCCCAGGGTGTTCACCAAATGCATGGCAGTAGTTATGGCTCACCTGATGGGTCTAGGATTCTGGGTGTTTCCATATCAAGATGACTGGCTCCTTACTGACACCACCGAGCATCAGCTAATCAAGGCAAGGGACTCCACAATTCATATTGTTCACAACTAGGCATCACCTTAAACTACGAAAAATCTGCCTTGTTGCCTTGTCAATATATTACATTTATAGGGGCAGATTTAGACACAAGAGCCATGATAGCAAAGCTGCCTCAGGAAAGGGTGTCAGCCATTCATCGTCAAGTTTCAATCCTCATGGCGAAAAAGAGAATTCAGGCAAGATTTGTTCTCAAAGTCTTGGGTTCAATGGCTGCAGCAATTACTCTGGTCCCTATGGCATGTTTCCACATGAAAATTCTGCAGTGGCTCCTTTTTGCTCAGTGGTCACTCCAGGATCTACCAATGTCACATCAGATTTTAATCAATAATTGTGACAATAGGCAGGCCGTTTCTAACCCCCCCCCCAACCCATAGCCACAGTGACCACGGACGCTTCCCAGATACGGTGGGGGGCATTACCTGGGACAGACAGTTCAAGAGACTTGGCAGCAACACGAGTACCACTTGCACATCAGTGTCCTAGAGATGAGAGTGGTGCTTCTGACATTGCAAGCACTTCAAGACTCTTAGTCCATAGTCTGGACTTCCCTTCAGCCTTCCTTAGTGAAATCTGTATACCTAGATGCTTTCCGTGGCCGACCCTCTACCTCCTGGATCTCTCTGCCCGCTGGTGATCTGATTAAATTGATTGCACAGTGGGCTTGGAAGATACCTGATTCTATTGAGCCAATCCTAAAAAGACCAGACTGTATTTTGTCAGCTCCTCAGGATCAGCAGCACTGGGCAACAGGAGTACCAGTAGATGCCATGGTGGTAGCAGCAGTCACCAAAAATGAACCTGCTGATGAAAGTCCTATTATCCATCCTCTTAATAGAGAGTGTAGGATGTTGGATAGATTTGGGAAGCGCGTGTATGCTTCATCGACCTACGCACTAAGGTCCTTGAATTACATGACTCATTTTCCGAGACTTTATCGAGATCTGATAACTCTGACAGGAGCAGCAGCTGAAGGGGTTAAAGAATAGGTAGCTTCTTAGCTGGCAACCTTAGATTCTGTTTGCTGCCCATCCATGAGGCTTGTTGCGCACACAGCTGATAGGATGACAAGTGCAGCAGTTTTGGATGTAGCCATTAGGAAACACTTCTTGATGCGCTTATGTGAATTTGCAGAGCCATTTGAATCTTCTTTCATCAACTCTCCACTTGATGGAACACCCTTGCCTGATGTGAGAAAGATGGAAAGACCCTTTCTTCTGTGGGTGTGTGCTTTTCCACTCCTCAATGGTCTTACTCCAGGAACCAGGGAAGTGGGAAGATATGGTTCAAGAAGTCCCAAGGACCTTTCCACAACTCGCGTGGCAATGACTTCCCTGAGGCTGAGGAGGGAGAGTAACCATGGAAAATGCTGTGCACGAGGCAGAGGTGGCCCAGAAAGTCAGGGTTCCGTAGGTTCATAGGTGTTTACTAGGCTAATGATCACAAGGGCCTTTTTAAACCTAGCCATGCATCTCAAATCTCTGACAAGTTCTGATACCCTAGATAAGTGTAAGCAGGGGTTTGAGAGATGAACCACTTACAGGTTACCTGTGTCCATTAGACACACTGGTGCCAAGCCATGGATTTATTTCTGGTTTCCCATCCAGTTGTCCAAGTTGCACTTGAATTGGGTCCGGGAGGAACTCTGCTTCACATGGATGGGGCTCCTGTTCCATAGACGCGATAGTCTCTGGAATAAATGCCTATCTCTCCAGCAGGACCTATTTACAATTTCAGGCAAGGTTTTTAAGCCTTTAGAACGGGTAATTCTAGTGCTGCTTGTGTGGATATGCAGGAGGTTCATCAGAGTGGGGTCTGATAATGCCCTATATGCCAGGCATAGATCTCCCCTCAAAAGCCTGAAGGAGGCAGAATACAGGGATAGGGCCTTGAGGCGGTCTTTTTACTTATGCTCTGTATTCTTTTAGTGAGGAACCTCTGTGGATGTTATTGTTGGATATGCGTGGGTTAGGTACATACCAAGGGGGGGCAATGTACTCAGTGATAAGTGTGATGAATGCTGAATACAGTGGAACAATGACTTCCTTGGACTTAGATGCCCTACCTTTGTTTACGAGTTGTACAGTATAGAACGATTTCTTCACCACTGTAGACACATGATTGTCAAAGGCTAGATTACTATGCATGTCCCTTAGTCCCTGACTACTGGGTCTACTCTAAGGGGTGTGTTGTCAGTATGATAGTTACTAGGGATGGATGACTTCCCAAAGGATACTGTTATGCATTTCTTGGCATTTAGCTTTAGTCCATGGCTCTGATACCAGTTGTTTCTGTGTCAGCCCCTCCTGGAGATCAATTTGTGTCAGTGTGAGATTCAGTGACGGCTCATAATTTGCAGTCATCTGCAGATTTAGTCAACCAGAGACATTGGCCTTGATTCTGAGAAGTAAATGCCAAAAAGGAGAGGTCAAAGGACTGATTGCCGAGGGACTCCACTTGTGACTTGCCTCTTTGTAGAGGTGGACTCCACAGTTCTAGCTTCCTGGGTCCGTTCTGTGAGCCAGTTGGCTGTCCACCAGGTAACAAACAGGTTTGTACCTAACCTCTTGAGTTTGTCAACAATGCCCGAGTGGGATATTGTGTCAAATGCCTTGGCCAGGTCAAGGTAGGCAGTGTGAGCAATTTTGCCCTCATCCATTGCTTTGGTGACCCTTTCAAAGAAGTCCACCAAGTTGAGTAGGCATGATCTGCCCTTGACGAAACCAAACTGGGTTCGGACCAGTGTCTGGAGGTTTACTATATCTCTGTTGATTATCTCCATGATACTTTTTTTCATGGCTTTACATATAAGACAAGTGAGCCTTATGAGTCTTCAGAAGTTTAGTCTATGTACTAAACGAAAAGCGCTTAACATTTGTTATTAAAGTTGATTTTGTACAGTGTTTGCCTTTCATTTTGTTGCAGTCCCATCAAACCAGGTAGGATCTGGAGTTTACTCCGGATTCTTTTTAGTTCCAAAAAAAAACGGGACTGGAGACCAATTTTGCATCTCAGTCAGTTGAACAAATCAGTTCAACAAAGCAAATTCTGGATGGTCACAGTTCAGTCTATACTTCCGTTCTTAGAAAAAGATGATTAAATGTGCTCAATAGAGCTTCAGGATGTGTATTACCACATAAAAATGGACAAGCGATCCAGAAGATTCCTATGCTTCTGGCTGGGATCCGTCATTAGTTCAGGGCCATGCCTTATGGTTTCACAAAATGCATGGCAGTGGTAGCAGCCCACTTCAGACTGCAAGGATTCCATGTGTTTCCATTCCTAGACTGGCTCCTCACCGCTCCCACCCAGGTGTCTACTTTTACAGGCAAGAGACTACATTCTTCAAACTTGTTCCTCATTGGAAATCACTATAAACTATGAAAAATCCCATCTAGATCCAACACAGCAATTGGAATTTACAGGAGCGATGCTAAAAATAAACATTGGCATCATGTTTCTTCCCCAGAAAGGCTTCAGAGAATAAGATGGGAAGTCAGTCAGATTATTCGCAGGAAAAAAGATGACTGTGAGGCTGTTGCTACAAATTCTAGAATCATTGTCAGCCTCCATCAGTTTAGTTCCCCTTGTGAGATATCACATGCAGATTCTTCAGTGGGTCTTGGCGTCCCAACAGTAGTTATTGAATCAGCCAATGTCCTTTCTGGTGTTAATCATCAACTTATGCAAGGGAGACCCGAGTCGGTGACTTCACTCCAACGAAATTGTGAGGCAGACCCTTTGTCCCTCTTCAACCCCAAGCCATAGTGACCACGGATGCATCCCAGAATAGGGTTGGGGGAGGCATTATCTGGAAAAGACAGTCAAAGGCACTTGGTCCCAGTTAGAGGCCAGTTTGTACATTAGTGTTCTAGAGAAGAGGGCAGTGCTCTTATCATTGCAGGTATTCCAAGAAACCCTCCCCTAGAGAATGATTGTGATTCAAACAGACATGTCAATAGTCTGGTACATCAGCAATCAAGGGGGAACCTGATCTTACCCTGTTTGTCGAGAAGCACTCAAGTATGACAGTGGGCAGTTTCATCCGACCGCTTTCTAATTGCAACGCTCATTCTGGGGAGCTCCAGTGTGATTGCGGACAAATTGAGCAGGACTAGCCTAATGCTCCATGAGTGGTCTAGAAATCCTTTGGCGGAAGAAATATTCTGCCAGTGGGGCCACCCCTGCTGTAATTTTTTTGCTTCCCCCCTGAGCAACAAGTGCAGCTGTTACTTTGCCCTAATTCCCCCTCCAAGGGAGCTACTGAGAGATGCGCCCCCCCCCCCCCGGTCTATTTTATGCCTTTTCCCCTGATTCCTCTCGTATCCCAATTTCTAAAGAAAGCCAACATTTCAAAGAACAGAATAATTCTCCTTGCCCCTTTCTGGCTTCATCAGGTGTGGTTTCCCTTTCTTTGGCCTCATCTAATTCGGAAACCTTGGACACTGTACCCAAATCCAGACCTGTTGTCCCATCCAGATGGACTCATTCATCCGAATCTTCAAAATCTCAAGCTCACTGCTTGGCTTCTCCAGTTCCAGTTATTGCCAGATATTCTACTCCAATTTTCCAGCTCAAAAAATTGTACTAGCCTCCCACAAACCTACTACAAGGTTCTACTTCAGAAAGTGGCACAAATTTTCAAAATGGGCTTCAGAGACTAATCTCAATCCATTTTCAGCACCAATTGATAAGGTCCTGGAGTTTTTAACATTGCTTTTTGAAGTAGGAACATCTGCCTTGACCATACGAGTGCATCTAGCTGCAACCTCAGATTTTCATAATGGTTTGAAGGACACAACATTAATGTCCAACAGACTCTTGTAAAGCCTTTCTAAAAGGAACTTTGATACTCAGACCCCCCATACAAAGACCCTTCTGTACCATGGGACTTAAATCTGGTACTTCAGTCTGTAATTAGTTCTCCTTTTGAACCTTCTGCAACTTGCAATCTGAAGTTTATATCGTGGAAAACATTGCTGATAGCTGTTACTTCTGCAAGGATATCTGATCTACAGGCCTTATCCTGCAAACCTCCATACCTTACTTTCCATAAAGACAAGATTTCCTTGCAAACAAATCCTTCTTTTCTACCAAAGATGGTGTCTGAAACCAATATCAACCAGACTATTCAACTTCTAGTCTTTTACCTCAGCTTTTCAGACAAGGGTGAATATTGTCTACATTTACTAGATGTGCATAGACAATTACATTTTTACCTTCACAGAACAAAGGAATTCAGAAAATTGGACCAATTGTTTCCTTCTCTTCAGCTACTATGGGAAAGCCTATTTCTAAAGTTACTTTATCCAAGTGTTTTAAAGACTGTATAACTTTCATTTATAACAAAAACAAAGTGCATCTAACAGGACCTGTTAAAGCATATTTGACAAGGGCAATAGCCACTTCTGCAGTCTTTCAATCCAGAGCTTCTGTTGATATTTGTGCACTGGCTACCTGGGCATCCCCTCATACCTTTGTTACTCATTACAAGCTGGATTTGTTCTCTAGGGGACGCGCATCTTTTGGCTCGATGCTGCTCGGAAATATTCTTCCATGAGACCTCCCAGGATTTAGGTAGCTGAGGACTCTGTCCTTCAGTCAAGTATTAAAGTGAAGTTGACAACATCAGACAAAAAAGTTATGTCTTACCATAATGTTCCATCTGTGTTGTCGACCTTCACTTATCCTTGACATTCCCACCCTCCGTCCCCCTGCCCTTTGGTTTCTTGGTGAAACAATCTTTTCTAAAGATTTGTTTTTCCTTTTAGGAATGCAGATATGCTGTCTGATCTGTTACTTCCTGTCTGTCACTATTTTATACAAACTCAGTCTGAGGTAATCCTATGAGGAGCATTATGGGTAAAGCTTAGCTTGAGAGTTTTGTAGGGTATGAGCTGGAGTAACTGCTGAGGTGGTTCCGATATACGGAACCGAACCCACAGTCAAGGATAAGTGAAGTTCGATAACACCGATGGAAAGTTATAGTAAGACATAACTTCTTTTTTCCTCTTCAGATACCTCCTCAGAACATCCCACTGAGGAGGTCCACAGAAGGAGGACTTGCAAGAGGAATCCATCACCGAGAATACAGATTTTGATGAGGGTGAAGGGTCCCCTTGATCACCTCCTGAAGATGTCTCATTTGGAGACATCCTGAAAATTATCAAACAGAGAGGTGACTGGATGCCCAGTAACCTGATGCCTGAGAAATCTATTCTCCTGGAGGTTTTTGGTACTGCACCTTATACCTTTTGGGTGACTTCGCCCATCAATAAGCTCACTGACATGATTTCTCATACAGGCATGGAAGGATCAGACACTTAAGGATTATGGCATCACCCACAGACAGGCAGTTCTGGAGTAAAGGAGTTCCATGCCCTGATCATGTGGTGGCCACAGAGTAGGAACTAGCTAAAGAAAGTTCCACTCTCCATCCCCCAGCAGAGAATTGCGGGGGGGGGGGGGGTGAGGGTTTGGGAAGCATGTATACACCTCATCCACTTTTGCACTGAGGAGTCTCAACTACTTGGCATGTTTTATCAGATTATAAAAGGATTTGATTAAGGAGTTATCAAATACTCTCTCGGGCGGGTGTTGTTTATGGGGAACTTCAGGCCTCCTTGACTTCCAGTTAGCTACCCTTTACTCCATATCCAAATCTTCCATGAGGTTGATCTCAAATGTAGCAGAGGAAACGTTCAGGCATTTCCAAAAGGGGACATGCCTGGATGTGCCTTTGTGAGTTTGTGGGGCCTTTCAGGTCCTCTTTCGTCAATGCCCCTTTTGACGGAACTTCTTTGTTTGGCCCCAAGGTTAAGGACACTATCCAGGTGTGAGAAGGATGGAAGACCCTGTCTGCCATGGACATGTGTTTTTCGACCCCTCAACGAACCTCTTCCAGGAATCTGTGAGGTTGGAAAATGTTTCAAAAACTGTCAGGGTCCTATCCACGACACACATGGAAGAGGATCCCCCAGAAGCAAGGGAGGGACCTCAAATGGACACCGCCATCCACACAGTAGAAATGGCCTGCAGAACCAGGGTTTCAGAGATTTGTTCTTTGACAGACCCTAATAGCGCTCCTGAAAAGAGGCCCGATTGCCCACCTCTGGAGGCAGTTGGGGGATGATTATCCCTGCACCAGAGAGCCTGGCTAGATATAGCGAGAGTTATTTGGGTGCAGATGATTATTTCCAGAAGATATATAATACTCTTTTTCCTTCTACCTCCACTTTCAAGAAAAATCCCCTATGTTCTACCAGAGGGAACAAGCAGCAATTCAAATACAAAAGCTGCTAGAATAGAGAGTCATCTAAGAGGTCCCGCCAGACCACACAGAATCCGGAACTTACTCAAGGTTCTTTGTAGTGCCAAAGTAAACAGGAGACTGGATACCAGTTCTGGATCTCAACAAGCTTAGCAAGTCAAGTCAAAGAACCAAGTTTTGGATGGTCACGGTTCAGTCCATTCTCCCTTTCCTGGGCAAAGATGACTTGATGTGCTCTGTAGACCTTCAGGACGTGTATGATCACATAATGATGAACAGACTGTCCAGAAGGTATTTGTGCTTCTGGCTGGGGGCCAGTCACTTTCAAATCAGAGTATTGCCATTTGAACTCACCACAGCTCCCAGGGTGTTTACCAAGTGCATGTCTGTAGTAGCAGCTCACCGAAGAGTGCAAGGATTACAAGTGTTTCCATATCTAGATGACTGGCTCGTCACCACTCCAACCAGGCATCAGCTTGTATGTGCAAGAGTCCATGTTCTCCAGATTAGCTGTCATCTCAGTGACAATAAACTATGACACATCTCATCTGGAACCCACTCAGAGTTTAGAGTGTATAGTAGCAGCTCTTAATACAAAGGCAACCATTGCTTCCCTTCCATTACTGAGGGCTCAAATTGTAAGATTTCAAGTCAAAAAGATAATGTTAAGTTGTCAATCTCGCCTTCATTCTTGCTGGATGGGTTTGGAGCCGAACCTCGGCTCCGACACGGCCTATTACTAAAGCTGGAGAGCTATTTTTACCGGCTCAAGGCTATCCTATGTCCCATAATGCTAGGCGTCATATACCCAGATCTCGTTTGCCGCTTCAGCTACGAGGTTGAGTTTTTCACCGGCTCCAGGTCGTATTAAAATTTTTTTATATTTGCAGTTAGTTTTTGTATTTTTTCTCTTAGTAGTTTTTGTCCTAGTAGTGTACTGACTAGTTTTCCCCTCCTTTTCCCGGTAGTTTCTTCTCTTTTTCCACCCTTAAGGTGGATAGGGCCTTCGGTCCTTTTCTTTAGTTGGTAGTTGGGGTGTTCCCTTTGAGTGTGTGTGTGGAATATTGTTCCCTTCCCTGTAGTGAAGTTTAAAGTAGTTGTTGTTTGGGTCTTTTCAAGAGTTTTTGCGTGTGTTTGTGCTTTGTGTGCTTGACTAGACTTTCTGTCCTGGTCCTGTGGTATCATGTCCAAGGATACCAAGGTCTCAGTATTTAAGAAGTGTGACTCGTGCTGTCAGAAGATGTCTCTGACAGACAGTCACACTTCTTGTGTATATTGCTTGGGCCCTCTGCACCTGCAGGACTCTTGTTCTGTCTGCCATGTCTTCAGTCCAAGAGTCCTGCAGGAACGCAGAAACAAGCTTATCCTTAGGGGCTTGCTAAAGCCTGAAGGTTCTCTGACGAAGCCTCCGTCCGGTAGACCTTCTAAGCCCGCCAAACCGTCAGCTCCATGTCTGGAGCCGGCGCCGAGCGGACCTCCTTCTATCTCGTCGGTTCCAGCCGGAACCGATGCATTGAGGCCTCAGTCGGCTCCGACTTTAGTGTCGGAGCCGTCTCCAAGCCGAAAACGTTCCCGATCTCCTTCCTTACTATCGGAGCAGAGCCATAGATCTCACTCCTCTCGGTCTTCCAGGCTGTCTGATCACGACCTCGAGAGGGTAGTCAGTAGGCTCTTAGTCGCAGGAGCTGGCCCAGATGTTGCATAGCCCTTCTCATCAGACAATGACTATCCCAATGCCTGCTCCAATTCCTCCTCCGACTATTCCTTTGAGCTCTGAGCCAGAGGTCATCGGGGTTAGCACCGTTGGGGCATCGGAGCCGATACCACTCTTATCTGCTCCTTCGGCTCCGATCCCTTCCTTGGTTCCGTCCTTGGAGGGATCCGGGTGCTGAGACTCCCTCATCAGCTCCGAGGGGGCGAGTGGCATCGGACCCTTGTCTGACCCCGTTCGCCCTCTTGGAGCCTCGGCGCAGGTGAGTTCAGCCCCATCGGCCTCGGAGCCGTCCCTCTCGGTGCCGGGGGGAGCCCTTATCTCTTCGGAGTTGGGTCCCTCTTCCCTGCCTGATAGGGGCACCTTTGAGGTTATGAGGAGCGTGCTGGCTCCCATACCGTCGGCCCCTCCCCCTATGGTGCCTGCTTCGGCCTCTGCCTACCCTCCCGACCCCAAGCGTGGTGGAGAACCAACGCTCCAGGTAGCCCCATTGGGCGTATTCTCCTCTTCCGAGGCCTCTCCAGATCCTGCAGGGGGGAGCCCCCTCGAAAGAGAACATGCATGTAGACTCCCCTGAGTCAGTCACATCAGACACCGACCTGGATGAGTCGGAAGGGTCCCTAGGTCCCCCTCTGAGGATGTCTCTTTTTCTGACATCCTGGAGATTCTCAAGCAGAGGGGGAACTGGTCTGCCCTCAACCCTTCTGAGGGCAAGTCAGTGTACCTAGATGTGTTTGGTTCTCGCCCTTCCACCTCCTGGGTGTCTCCGCCTTTCGACCCACTCATGGATGTGGTGGTTCAAAAGGCATGGACGGCTCCGAATACTATGGAACCAACTCCCCAGAGGCCTACAATATTTATTACAGCCCCTTCTGATAGGCAGTTTCTAACTAAGGGTGTCCCTGTTTATGCCATGTTGGTGGCGGCGGCCACTAAGAAGGAGTTGGCTGACCCTTCAGTACTTGTCCATCCTCCTAATAAGGAATCTAGGACTATGGACAGGTATGGTAAGCGGATGTTTTCTTCAGCGACCTTTGCCATGCGGTCGCTGAATTATTTGTGCCATTTCACCCGTCTTCAAAGAGACCTTCTCAAAGAACTGGGTGATATCTTGCAGGACCCGCCAGCTGCAGGGTCTCAGGAAAAGATCAGCTCCCAGCTGGCGACCCTGAACTCGATTGTCAACTCCTCCATGCGGCTCATTTCCTATGCAGCCGATGGGGCGAGTAGGGCTGCAGGCACTGGCGTTGCTCTAAGGAGACATGCCTGGATGCGGCTTTGTAACTTTGCTGACCCCGTCAAGGTGTCCTTCACTAACACCCCCTTTGATGGTTCTACCTTGTTTGGACCTCAAGTGAAGGATACATTGACCAGGTGTGAGCAGGAAGGCAAGACTCTGTCTGCCATGGGAGTCCATTTTTCCACTCCTTCTAGACCATATCCTAAGGGTCAGAAGAGTGGCAAAATGTGGTTCCGCAAACCTCAGGGAGTACTGCCTGACGCATGTGGTGAGCTTCCCTCCAGGGGCAGAGGAGGGAACAATAATAGACGCCGCCCAAGGGGCAGGGGTGGTCCACAGAATCAAGGTAGCGGAAAATCTTTCTCTGACAAACCCTTCCAACACCCCTGAGGAGTTGCCCGACTGTCCACCTTCGGAGGCAGTCGGGGGAAGACTATCACTGTACCCAGAAGCCTGGCATTCCCTCACACAAGACAAATGGGTACGGTCGATCATATCCGAGGGTTACAGAATTCCCTTTATTCACTCCCCACAACAGCCAAAAGGGCCCCTTCAAGACATTCCACCCGGTCTGAGGGATCAAGCAGCACTAGAAATTTCAAAGCTGCTAAGAAAAAGAGCTATCCAACCAGTCCCAGCAGACCAGCAAGGATCCGGAATTTACTCCAAGTTCTTTTTGGTACCAAAAAAGACAGGGGACTGGAGACCTATTTTGGATCTCAGCAGGCTGAAAAAGTCTGTTCAAAGAACGAAGTTCCGGATGGTCACGCTACAGTCCATTCTACCCTTACTGGGTCAGGACAAATGGATGTGCTCTATAGACCTTCAGGATGCGTACTACCATATCAAAATGAACAGGCGCTCCAGAAAGTTTCTCCGCTTCTGGCTGGGAGCCAGTCACTACCAATTCAGAGCCCTGCCCTTTGGCCTCACCACAGCCCCTAGGGTGTTTACCAAATGCATGGCAGTGGTCGCGGCTCACCTGAGACGACAAGGATTCCAGGTGTTTCCATACTTAGACGACTGGCTCCTTACTGCCACCACCAGGCGTCAACTACTCCAGTCCAGAAATATGCTGTCCACACTTGCAACGAGCTAGGTATTTCTATAAACTTCGAAAAGTCTTTCTTGTCGCCTTGTCAGTCTATTACCTTCATAGGCACCGTTTTAAACACTGTGGAGCTGTCAGCAAAACTGCCTGTACAAAGAGTTTCAGACATTCGCGATCATGTTCAGATCCTACTACAGGAGAGCAGAGTCCAGGCCAGATTCGTACTAAAAACCCTAGGCCTCATGGCAGCAGCAATCACATTACTCCCCCTAGCTCGCTTTCACATACGGATCCTGCAGTGGATGCTATTTTCCCAGTGGTCCTTTCAACAGCTTCCAATGTCACACAGCATTCTAATCACTCAGTCATGCAAAAGACACCTTTCTTGGTGGATGGTCTCCCCTCAGGTACTACTGGGCAGACCTTTTGTCCTTCCTCCTCCTGTTGCCACTGTGACAACGGATGCCTCCCTGATCGGGTGGGTGGGGCACTTTCAGGGCAGGACAGTCCAGGGCACATGGCAACCCTTCGAATGCCACCTGCACATAAATGTCTTGGAAATGAGAGCGGTACTTTTAGCATTGCGGGCCCTTCAAGACTCTCTACCCACTGGGACTATTGCAATTCAGACAGACAATATGTCTGTAGTGTGGTGCATCGACAAGCAGGGCGGAACCAGATCCTACCCCCTATGTCGAGAAGCACTCAGACTTTGGCAGTGGGCGATCTCTTCTCAATGGTTTCTGGTAGCAACGCACATCTCCGGGAAGTCCAACGTCATAGCGGACAGGCTGAGCAGAGCCATTCTCATGCCGTATGAGTGGTCTCTCAACCAGCTAGTAGCGGAAAGAATTTTCAGAAGGTGGGGTCAGCCTTGCTGCGACCTTTTCGCAACCCCTCAAAATAGCAAGTGCCAAGACTTCTTCACCCTCTTCCCTCTCCCAGAGATGCTCTAGTCCACGATTGGCCTCAGTGTCTTCTGTACGCTTTTCCCCCTTTTCCCTTAATTACTCAGTTAATCCAGAAAGCAACTGCTTTGAGATCCAGAATGTTCCTTATTGCCCCTTACTGGCCTCGACAAGTTTGGTTTCCATTCCTGCAACGTCATCTACTGGAACAGCCCTGGCATCTGGACCCAGTGCCAGATCTTCTGACCCATCAGTCGGGCGGGCTACATCTGTCCCTTCAATCTCTCAACCTCACAGCTTGGTTGCTCCACTTCCAACCCTAGCCAGGCTTCCCTTAATCTCTCATTCAGTTTGTGACATCATCCTCGCTTCACACAAGTCTAATACCAGGAAGACTTATGCTAGCAAATGGAAGCGTTTCTCTGTTTGGGCAGGGGAGAAACAAGTGGACCCCTTTACGGCTCCTGTCAAAACAGTTTTAGAGTTTTTGGCAGAACTTTTTCAAATGGGTTCTTCTTCAGCCACCATCAGAGTTCAGCTGGCAGCTATTGCAAATTTCCACGTTGGCTTGTCAGAGACTATCATTATGTCCCACAAGCTCTGCAAAGCCTTTCTAAAAGGAACCTTCTTACTTAGGCCCCCGGTAAAAGATCCTCCCCCTCCGTGGGACCTAAATTTGGTGCTGTCATCTTTAATTCTCCCTCCTTTTGAGCCGGCGGCTTCCTGTTCATTAAAGCTGCTCTCGTGGAAAACTCTCTTCTTAGTAGCTATCACTTCAGCAAGAAGGGTATTGGAACTTCAAGCCCTTTGTGTTCACCCTCCTTACCTTGTTTTTCACAAAGATAGAGTGTCACTTAGGACTAATCCATCCTTTTTACCCAAAGTACTCTCTGAAAAAAATTTGAATCAGACCATTGATCTGCCTGTCTTCTTTCCAAATTATACCAATAGGGCTGAACGAAAGTTACATTGTTTGAATGTTCACCGTCAATTACACTTCTATCTGGATAGAACTAAGCAGATGAGGATATAAGACCAGCTATTCCTCTCTTACGCGGAAGGGAAGCAAGGCCTGCCTGTTTCCAAAGTAACCTTGTCCAGGTGGTTGACCTCTGTTATGTTGATTTACCAATTGAGGCATAAAGAGCTCCCTTCTAAGCCCAGAGCTCATTCGACCAGAGCATTAGCTTCTTCAGTAGCCTTTCAGGCAAGATTGCCAATGGATTCCATTTGTGCAGTGGCCACATGGGCCTCTCCTCATACCTTCATTTCTTGTTACAAGCTGGACATGGCCTCCAGAAGCCGGGCTGATTTTGGTTCCACTGTACTTGAGTCTGTTCCATTGAGCCAACCAGGAACCAGGTACTAGGGACGCTGTCCCATCCAGCAAGAATGAAGGCGAGATTGACAACTTAACATTGAGAAGTTATGTACTTACCATAACGTTCCATGTTAGTTGTCTTCTTCTCGCCTTCTTTCTTGCGTCCCACCCTCCATCCCCCTAGCCTGGAAAGACTGAGAGTATCTTGTGAGATTTTTCGTCACTAGGGTTATCTCCTCAGCTAGCTCTCTTGCTTCTCTTGGTAACTCTTATAAGAGATATGTATATATTTACAAGAGCTTTTATTTATATATATATATATATATATATATATATATATATATTTTTTTTTTTTTTTCTCTGTTGTGGTGGGACATGTATGTCCATAGTGTTAGCTATCAAATGAGATCTGGGTATATGCTGCCTAGCATTATGGGACATAGGATAGCCTCGAGCCGGTAAAAATAGCTCTCAAGCTTTAGTAATAGGCCGAGTTGGAGCCGAGGTTCGGCTCCGAACCCATCCAGCAAGAAAGAAGATGAGAAGACCACTAACATGGAACGTTATGGTAAGTACATAACTTCTCAATCTGCAACACCTCAATTTCAGCCCGACTGGTCCTTTAGGCTCTGGGATTGATGGCAACAGCAATAACGTTGGTACCTCTAGCCAGGTTTTACATGAGAATTCTGCAATGGATGTTAGCTGGTCAGTGGTTGATTCTTATCGTGTATGACCTAGGTTGATAAAGAATCACTGACCTTTGCAAGAGACATATAAAATGGTGGATTCATTAAGACCAGGTTCTAAAAGTGTAGAACCATGAAACCAGACAAGGGAGGGGGGTTAGTTCTGATGTATACACAAGATTATGAAATGTACATGTTCGATTTATTGCAAAACTGTGAAAAGTATGAACTAGTTTCTAGAAACGAAGTGAATCTGGCTTATTCCAAAATTAAATACACTTTAACTGACCATTTACTACAAGGGTTTATCAATGAAGAACTTTATAATTATTTGAATGTCAACAGACCCAAAATCCCAATAATTTTTGGAATTCCAAAGACACATAAAGGCCTAGAACCATTAAAGTTCAGGCCGATTGTCTCAGGAAAAGGAGGCGTTTTGGAGCCTATAGGTAAATTTGTTGACTTCAAATTGAAAACTTTTGCTACAACACTGCAACATATATGTAAAGATTCTTGGGACTTCCTAAGAAGTATTCAGGGAGAATTATTTCAAGTGGATTTAATACTTATTACCATTGATGTTGTAGACCTGTTCCCAAGTATTCCCCATGAACACGGACTGGAATGGTTTAATGAAACACTAGTCAGAGAATCAAATTTGTCAACTAATACTATCAATTTACTAGCGGAATTCTTGGAGATTATATTAAGGAACAATTTCATGTTTTTTAATGGAGAAATTTACAGACAAAAGAAGGGGGTGGCAATGGGAGCACCATGTGCCTCCATGTATGCCAATATTATACTACATAAATGGGAACAGGAATTTATCTTTTCAGCTCAATGGAAAGAATGCATTAAGCATTACACAAGGTTCTTGGACGACATAAGCATTTTGTGGACAGGCACTGAGACACAATTCATGGAATTTTTCGAATACATTAATTCCACTACCAATTTTTTGTCATTCACGTATAGTATAAGTGAAGAAAAAATGAATTATTTGGATGTTACAATTTTGAAGGACTGTGCCAACAACAGGTTTACATCCAAATTGTTCAGGAAGCCCACTTTTTCCAATACCTATTTACATTATGCAAGTGGTCACCCTTACTATCAAAAGAAAGGCATAGTTAAAGGTCAAATGGTAAGAGCTTCAAGAATGTCGAGCACCTTTGAATTCATGGAAGAAATGGTGATAATAAAAAATATGTTTTTGAAAAGGGGGTACCCAGAGGACTTGATAGACATGTTAAGCAAGGAAGTCATAGAACATAGAGAGCAAAAATTTCCCCCTTTACTTGGTTTAGGTCAGATTGGTGTAGAGAAATCTAGTGAAAGCAATACAGCGGCATTTACTAACAGCTACATCCACACCTATTCAACTGATTCACAGCAAACTGAAGAGGTGATTAATAAATTTTGGCCGGTTCTAACTGGGCATGAAGAATTATGTAAATATATCCCAAAGCATCCTAAGTTCACAAGACGTAGGGACACTAACATAAAGGAATTATTTGAGAAATTTCAACAACAAGAAAGAACTAGTAACAACAGGAATTTGAAAAAAGGCACCTACAAATGTGGAAGCTGTAAACAATGTATATATATTATAAACAGAGATTCCTTACATATTCCATCTAGGAATTTTTGTTTTAAAGCTAGTATTCATGCAAACTGTGCAACACAAGGGATTGTTTACTTAGGTTATTGTACCAAGTGCTACAGTTTCTATGTAGGTAAAACGGAAAGGTCTCTGAGAAAGAGAATTTATGAGCACATGTATGAGGTTTCTAGGAAAAAAGATACAAATGCCTTTTATAAACACTTATTATTATGTCCTGAAATGTCTATAAAATTTATAGTGCTAGAACAGGTGCAAGTGGATAGTAGAGGGGGAGACTGGGAAACGCGTTTGGAATACAAGGAATTGTTGTGGCAACTTAAATTGGATGCTGCCACAAGTCCCCGTCTAAATGATTGTATAAATATTAAAAGTATTCTCAAATTAAGAATGGCCAGATTGTGATTCACAAGTAAGGAGATGTCACCATAAATTAACATGTAATCAATTGTATATTAATATGTTCATAGTACAGTGTTTTAATAGTTGCACATATAGATTTTACAACAATAAATTAATTGAAAGTCACTTTTTTAAATGTAATATTTTATTGAATGGAAGTTTAATAAATACATATTTAGTTATTTTAAGTACAATTTTTAAAAAAACATAATTTTAAACTTTTTTAATGTACTTGCAAATTTATCTATTGAATAATTAGTATACAGAATTTTAAAATAGTAATGTATGGTTTTATAGTCAAAACAAGTTTTGTTGTACATTGTTTCACAAACTTGTTATGTACATTTTTTTATATAAAACATCCTGAATGTAAATGTAGTAACAAAGGATAGTAATTTGATAAATGTGCCTTGTTCACGGTTTTACATTTTATGGGGTAATATTTGTGTATTTACAACTGTGGCAAGGGGATGTAGGACTGTCTGTTTGAAAATGTTTGTATAGCTTTAATAGCTTAATTACTAAAGCTATCACATGATGGTCAATAGACCCTATAAATGAAGTTAGAATTCCATTACTACTTGATCTTGATAAAGCTTGGCAATGAGACCAAGCGAAAGCGCTTGATTTAAACTGTTGGGATTCGTGTTCGTATTTGTTCTTCACTTGGCTAAAGTTTTGTGCCGAAAAGCAAGGTTTTTAAAAGAAGTCATTGTCAAACAATAAAATTGTTTACTTAGTACCTCCGTTGGCTGTTTTTGAGCAGTGGAAAGCTTGCTTTTGTTTTTTGGTGCTTACATCTTGTTTTATAAGTACATAACTTCTCAATCTGCAACACCTCAATTTCAGCCCGACTGGTCCTTTAGGCTCTGGGATTGATGGCAACAGCAATATCGTTGGTACCTCTAGCCAGGTTTTACATGAGAATTCTGCAATGGATGTTAGCTGGTCAGTGGTTGATTCTTATCATGTATGACATAGGTTGATAAAGAATCACTGACCTTTGCAAGAGACATATAAAATGGTGGATTCATTAAGACCAGGTTCTAAAAGGTTGTCCGTTTATTCCCTCTCAGGCCATGGGGCATTATCTGTGGAAGATGGCCCAAGGCACCTGGTCCCCTGAGGAGGCCAAATTCTGTATAAATATATATACAATATAACATACAAAGCTGTGTCAAACCCAAAGCTGTTGGACATGCTCCACTTAAAGAAATCCCAATCCCTCTGAGCTACACACTCTAGGGACCTAAACCTTATCACTACAGAACATGCTGAGGGATAGATTCCTGTTCCAGAGACTTCTTCCATACTCTGGAACAAACTACCTATCTATATCAAACAAAGCTCCTCATTAGCACTCTTCAAGAAAAATCTTGATGATTGGATGGGAGATGGGAAATTCACCCCGGGGATCACTTCTGTGGCTCTGCTCGACAGGGGCACAGGAAAATAATTTTCTTGGGTGGTGAAAGCCAGGGTACCGTTTGGCTAGGCTTATATAGGCCCTAGGGCCAATAGCCTGGTACCTACCTGTGAACATAAATGTCTTAGAGATGAGAGCAGTGCTCTTAGCATTGCAAGCATTTGAGTGCTCTCCCTTTGGAGGCAGTTGCAGTACAGTCAGACAACATGTCAGTCATCTGGTACATCAAAAAGGGAGGAACCCAATCCTACCCATGGTGTTGAGAAGCTTTGCGTGTGGCAGCAGGTGATCCATTCCATCCACTTGCTGTTAGCAATGCACATACTGGGAAAATCCACTGTGACAGCAAAGAAATTGAGTAGGTGCATTCTTCTTCCTCACGACTGGTCCCGCAACAAGAAAATTGCGGACAAGATCTGCTGTCTATTTGTTTTCCCTCAAAACAAGAAGTGCAGCAGCTACTTTGCCCTGATCCCCTCAGAGAGGGAATCTCTAAGTGATGCTGTACTTCATGATTGGCCCCCCAGTGTCCTGCACGCATATCCTTCCACTCCTTTAATTCCCAAATTCTTTCAGAAAGCCTCCAGGTTGAAGAGCAAAGTCATCCTCATTGCTCCATATTGGCTTCGACAGATTTGGTTTTCCTTTCTTTGGACTCCTCTTATTCAACCACCTTGGTTTCTGGATCCAGCTCTGGACCTTCAGTCTCCCCCAGTAGACATGATGCCCCCAGATTTAACAAATCTCAAGCTAGACTGCTGTCCTGGTCAGCAACCAATGCTCTATTCCTCTGTTGTCATATTTTGATGTCTTCCCATAAACCTTCCACCAGGAAGCTGTTCTCCTACAAATGGAAAAGATTTGTTTTTTGGGCTCAGAAATGTAACATTTCAATTACTGGAGGTTTTTAATAACTGTGGTTTAGACATTGTTAGAATTATTATTAAGCAAAATGAATTGTCTATGAAGGAATTGCATTCAAATATTGAACGTTTAAATTCTGTTACAAATAACCTACTGTTTTCTGTAGAAACTGAAAAACAAAAATATTTTGATACATTGGATGACATAGATGGAAAATGGTGTTTTGCTCATCTATCATTTGGTGCCATTAAACCTTGAAGAAACTGTGAACCGGAGTGCTTCCTTCCAGCCTGTTTTTCTTCTGTTATTGGTGGCTACAGTGGTTGGAATCCTCATTTTTACTACTTTGGTTGCTGTTGTTTGGGGGATATGGAAAGCACAGAAGGTTCTCCTCGATCTCCGAAAGGGGGGCGGGATGAAATCAGCAAAACTCTGAAGCTAATTGGCCAGTTAACTCAGTTTGTTGAATTGCTCACTCCGATTGGCCAATCCTTTGCTGGTTTGATGTAATTCGGCATCCCGGGAAACCAGGAAGCTAACCATAATGGAAGAAACAATGTTGAGGCATTTGTGGAGAGACTACATCGAGTTTCTCAAACCAAGAGCAGTTTTGGGACTAAAAAAGTTAATCATGAAGGAGACATTGGGTACCTAGTATTTTGGATGATTCAGATGGAGAAAATTCTTGACCAGACAGAGCAAGTGACTGTGAAATTCCTAAGGCTACAACTTCAAACAAAGGTGACTGTTTGACTAATCATGATATTTGCCGTGGTGTTAAAGAGCTTAGGAAGGCTTTTGAAACTTGGTTAACTGAGAAAATTTCTCTTAATGTTGAGACTCAAAATGAGTGTGTTGGGACGGAGATTAGTAATGATACGCAACCAGTGTCAAAAGACTAGGGGATCTCATGGGGAAATATAAGGCACTTTGTATTGACAATGAATACTCGCATACATGTATGTACTTGCGTACTGGCTTCTCCAGTTCCATTGTTAGTCAGACAACCAATGCTCTATTCCCCTGTTTGTCATATTTTGATGTCTTCCCATAAGCCTTCCACCAGGAAGCTGTTCTCCCGCAAATGGAAAAGATTTGTTTTTTGGGCTCAGAAATGTAACATTGAACCTTTTACAGCTCCCATACATAATAAATTGGATTTTTTTTTATCACATCTCTTTGATGAAGGAACTAGTTATTTCATAGTTATAGTCCAGTTATCAGCAATATCAGATTTTCATGCTGGGACAAGTGGGTCATCTGTAGCATCTCATAAGTTAAGCAAATTATTTTTAAGAGGCATCCTACTTTTAAGGCCTCCCTTTAAAGATCATATTCCTTTTGAGCCCGCAGCTACCTCTGACCTTAATTTTTTTTCACAGAAGACAATTTTCTTAGTGGCCATTATTTTGGCCAGAAGAATTTCTGAAATCCAAACATTATCCTCAGAACCCCCATACCTGATTTTTCACAGGGACAGAGTAACTTTAAGTACCAATCTGTCATTTCTTCCAAAGGTTGTCAGAATCCAGTATTAATCTGTCTTAATTTGCCTGTGTTTTTCCACAAATTTTCCAACAAAGGTGAATATATGCTACACTTACTAGATGTCCACATAGAGTTGCGTTTTTATTTGACTAGGACTAAAGACATCAGAAAATCAAATCAATTCTTTGTGTCGTTAACAGGACCAGCATTGGGTAAACCAGTTACCAAAGTTACTCTGTCTAAACGGATAACAAATTGCATTTCTTTTGTCTGTAACAAATCAGTTATCATTTTAACAGAATATTTGTGCTCATTCCACCAGATACATGGCAACTTCTTCAGTATTCCAATTCAGAATGTCCATGGATGATGATTGTGCAGCTGCTACTTGGGCTACCCTCCATGCATTTATTACTTATTATAAATTGGATCTGGTCTCAAGAGAAAGAGCATCTTTTGATGCTGTAGTGCTTGGTGATATCCTTCCTTGAATCCACCCTGGGAATCGGGTAACTGGGGACTCTTATCTGTTGAGGAGTGAATGAAAATGGACAACATCAGATAAAAAGTTATGTACTCACCATAATATTCCGTATGTGTTGTCCATTTTCATTCTTCCTCGTCTCCTGTCCCACCATCCCCCATCCTTAAGTCTCCTGGAAGAGTGAGTGTCGCACTGTCTACGTGACTTATTTACTTATACAAGACTTCAGATATAGTTTCTTCATAATGATAGTACATTTCATCTTTCACTTTCCTAAGCAGCAAACAAGATCTGAGGCAATTGGGATTGGTGTATTATGAATAAGTGTGAAGCTCAAGATTTCCTGGTTGCCACGAGCTTTAGCAACAGTTGAGTCAGATCCGATGGATCAGATCCGAACCCATCTGTTGAGGAAGAATGAAAATGGACAACAGAGATGGAACGTTCTGGTGAGCACATAACTTTTTCACTTGGCATTACAAAATAACATTGATCCATTCTCTGCTCCTTTTCGTGATATTCTTGATATTTTAGCCCAACTTTTCAAAGAAGGGTCGTCGTCTTTGACTATATCCAATTTTCACATTGGTTTCCAAGGTTCTTCAATTGCTTCACATAAACTTTGCAGAGCTTTTTTGAGAGGAACTTTCCCTTTAAATCCACCTTATAAAGACCCCACTCCCCCTTGGGACCTCAATTTGGTGCTGCAGGCTATTATACAGCCCCACCCCCTTGCGAACCAGCAGCTAAGTGTGATCTCAGTTTCTGTTCTTGGGAGACTATTTTCTTGGTAGCCATAACTTCTGCAAGAAAAATTCCAGAAATTCAAGCCTAGTCTTCCAATCCACGTATTTGATTTTTCACAAAGACAGTCTGTCTCCTTTCTAATCCATTCTTTTTACCAAAAGTGGTATCGGAGACCAATATCAATCAGTCCATCACTTTACCAGTATTTTTTTTCCAAAATTTGAGAACAAAGGCGAATACCTGTTAATTTATTATATGTTCACAGACAGTAGCGTTTTTACCTTCATAGAACCAAAGATATCAGGAAATCTGACCAATTATTTATTTCCTTTTCAGATGTTAAATTGGGTAAACTGGTCATCAGAGTAACCTTGTCCAGATGGCTCAACAGTTGTATTTCTTTCATTTATGATCATTTGGGCATGGCTTTACCAAAACCTTTATGAGCTCATTCTACTAGACCAATGGCAACCTCATCTGTCTTCCATTCCTGAACCTCCTGTGGATGACATTTGTGCAGCAGCAACTTGGGCTATTCCTCATACCTTTGTTACTCATTACAGATCTGATCTGGTCTTCAGGGGTAGAGCATCATTCGATTCAGTGGTGCTGAGGAACATCCTTCCTCGAGTCCACCCAGGAATCAAGGTACCTGGGGACTCTGTCCCATAGGTTGAGGATAGAATAAAAATTGACAACATTAGATAAAGAAGTTATGTACTCACCATAATGTTCCATCTGTGTTGTCCATTTTCATTCTTTAACGCCCCACCCACCAGCCCCCTACCTTTGAATTCGTAAAAGAGCGAGTATTTTTAAGTTGGCACTTAACTTGTACTGAGCTCCAGATATAGCCTCTCCAGATCCTTCTGCTATTTTCTTTTACTTCTATTAGGAAACAAGATCTGAGGTACTTAGGGTGAATTATGGTTAAGGAAGCAACTCAAGAGTTTTTTGGTTACCATAAGTTATTGTAACGGCCAAGTCTGATCCAAAGATTGGATCCAAACCCATAGGTTGAGGAAGAATGAAAAAGGAAAGCACAGATGGAACATTATGGTGAGGTACATAACTTCTTTACTCCTTACATAAGGAGATGAGATTTCATGGTGAAGGCAATTGGTCCAGATCAGCAGAGGCATTCCTTTTACAGGCGTTTCTAGTACTTAGACCCTAACCACAGATGCTTTGGACATAGCCTTGTGAGGGCATGCTTTGCCAGTTGGAGTACATGGAGATTGGAACAACAAATAGATCAAAAGTCACACAGGTATCTGAGGTGACTGCAGTAATCCTTACTGTCAATGCTTCTAAGTCAGCTTAGAGAAGCAGGAGTCTTGCAACGTACAGCAGTCAACATCATGGGGATATGGTACATTAACCAGAGAAACCACATCCCTCTCTTTTTTTCAGGGTGGCTGTGCAAGCATGGCAGATTGCCTTAGACTCAGGCTTGGCTGTTAAGGTTTCATACATTCCATCACAATGAAACACCCTAGCAGATCAGTTAAGCAGGACAGCTGGGGACCCACACAATGGATGCTGGATAGGACCAGCATTCTGGACCTTGACCATACTCTCAGGTAGAGTGTACCAGAAATAAACCTTTATTTATTTTTTGCTTTTCTGAGTAAATGGACAGCTGAGGAAGTTTTACTCCAGATCAACCTGCAAGGAAATTTAGATCTTCAGTGCCACCTTTTTCAAATGGCCAAGCCTGTTTCCATATGCTAACCTTCCAATCCCCCCTTTTCCTCAGGGTGACTCAGAAGACCAGAAAAGAGACCAGAAAGGTTTCTTAGATACCTCTTTTTGGCTGAGACAAAATTAGTTCCTCCAACTGATGCAAATAACAGTAGAAAAAAACAGTAAATTTGCCTCGGCACATGAGCCTCTTGACCCATCTCTGAACAGTTCTTGGGTATAGCCAGGCCTTCAAACTGTCCAGCTGATTTATAGGTTCATAGCATGATACTAGGGCATTTACCCGGATCCCATTGTAAGCCGAGCCAAGAATTTCATCTGTGCTCCCACAAAATCAGCACCTGTTTCCCCTGTCCAGCAGGGACACAGGTGGGATCCCAGGGGTGTATTTTCTGAGGTTCTTCGTGTTTCACTGTTGCAGTCATCACATTTAGGTTATGCCTGCTAGGGTAGCCCTCGGCTGGCCCTCATACCAGAGGCATAGTAATTCTGTGTCGGTTGCTGTCGCATCAGGACTGACGTCAGGTCGTTGGTACTATAAAGTAAGGCCGCAGTCTCCATTACATCAGTCTTTCTTGCCACGGAGCCAGAAGCAGAAGCAGTTCATATGCGTGCCAGTCGGCCGCTACCTGAGTTTCATCTTCCGAATTGAAGCTGAAGTCTTCTAAAGCTAAGTACCCCATTGGGGATCCTTTTTTCTTGCATTAACCAATGTCAGAAAAATTTAACAATTGTCTCGCCTGTGGAAAGCAAATACCACACCGAGTCTTTAATTCTTACCATGTCACTTGCTTAGGCCCAGACTACGACGTCCCCCGCTGTCACTTCTGTGCTTTGTTCAACACCAGAAATATACGTCGTCAGGCCCTTATTGTAGCTAGATATTTTTGCTTATAGTCCACGAATTCCGATATGGCTTTGGTAAGCCATTTGACAACAGATCATCAAAAAAAACATAAAGATAAAGAGACAGACTGCACAGGTCCAAACCTACCGATGACGCTTCTGTTAAGCTAGTCGTCAGTTCTCCGGTCTTCAGTGAGGTGCTTTTGCAGCCCTTGATGCCCGCTTCTGTGGATTTGCAGGCCGCTATCGAGACCCTTTTTCCTGCCGTAAAACTCTTTGACTAAGGATCCTGCAATTGTCTCTGCCTTGGATGGGTCCGGAGCCGCTGAGCAGGCACCGGCTTCCGAGGAAGTCCTTTGCAGTACTGATTCTCGACAAATTGACATTTTCTGCATCTACCGTTCTTTCTAAAACTACCGAGTTTCTTAGGCCCAGGGTACAAACCGCACCCAAGAAACCGACGACCCAATCTCAAGCACCTGCTTCCTTGCCTCAGTCTGAAATACTTAAAATAACAGAAGACCTTATCATGCTGATCAGGAGAAGCCAAGCTACTCCTTCCAAAAGAAAAAGAGATCTGTCCCCTGTAGTTTCGTCTGATTCTGATGCATCTGAATATGAAGACATGCAACCCCTCTCTGCTTATGAGGATTCTGATGCAGAGGATGCCACTTCTTCAGCCTCTCCCCCAGAGGACTTTTCCTTTGGGGAAACCCTTCATACCTTAAAGGAGCATTTCCAATGGGAAAGTCAGGACTACTCTTGGAATTCTTAGATCTTCCACAGCACAGACCCCTGGCCATTCCCCCAGTCCTGGATTTTGTAGAGGATGTTTTCCTGGAATCCAGTTTAACTCCTGACACACCCTCCCTCTTGCACCCAGAAAACCAGACAGGTATTAGAGTCCCAGACTCACACAAATTTCTTTTTAAAAATCCTACTGCTGACCCTGAGGTAATTTTTCAAGAGCCTAAAGGAATTAAAGCAACCTCTCCTAAGAATCCCAACCCCTCAGATAGGGATTCTCGAGCACTAGACAGATGGGGTAAAAAAGTATACACCTCTGCTACTCTTGCTATCAGAGCACCAAACTGCCAGTTCCATATGCTAAAATTTCAGCAACATACCCTGGAACTCCTCAAACAAAAAAATGTCTTCCTATCCTGCTTGTGCAGAATCTAAAGAGTTAAGAGTTAATGTATTCTGCAAGTCAAGCAACTAAACAAACCTTGCACCGTGGTTTTGACACCCTAGAAGCTTCTTGCAGGGCAACCGTCACCGTTTCTGTCCTTAGAAGGCATGCATGGCTTAAGGAACAGCCCTTACTAGACCATGTTAAATCTAAATTGTTGGATGTCCCCTTGCACAAAGGTAACTTATTTGATACTAAGGTAGAAGAGGTCTTAAAAAAGATGCAAAAAAAGCAAAATCTATGGGGACAGTTAAGGATTTCTTACACGGCCAGCCACCCAGGTTCATCAAGCATTGCCCCACCAAGCACTGGTCCTTTTCTGCTCCCACCAGGGCAGTTCAGCCCAGACGCTGTGGAAGCAGACCCCCCAGACAGCAGCCACAGGAAATGCAGAGATGTAAACAGTGGACTGCCTCCACTTCAAAACCAGGGAGTTCTAAGTCACCCCCTTATGGCAAGAACTCACAATGATTCTCCTCCCCCACCCCCTCCCTCTGCCCACCTTCACTTTCCCCAAGGAGGAAAACTCCTTTCACGCAAGCACGTGGGCTACCATTATCAACAACCGCTGGGTTCTCAACATAGTGTCCCAGGGATACAAATTTTCTTTCCACACCCTTCCAACTCCAAAAGTGTTCCCAGATCTACCTCCAAACCAGTGGGCAGAGGAGCAAAAGCAAGTCCTTTCCCTGCTCTCTATGAGGGCAATAGAGCAGGTTCCTGCAAAACCGAAAGGCCAAGGTTTTTACTCCAGACTTTCTGGTACCCAGAAAAGAGGGCACCTGGTGCCCCATCCTCGATCTATCCATTCTAATCACCTTCCTGGTGATACCAAAATTCTAAATGCTCACCCTCCAGCACCTGCTACCCATGCTCTACAAGGATGCTTGGCTAGCCACCCTAGACCTAAAAGAGGCCTACCTCTACATTCCTATCAGGGAATCATGCAGGAAATATCTCCATTTCAGGGCAGGATCTTTGCACTTGCAGTTCTCTGCACTTCCCCAGAGTTTTCCCAAAATGTCTGTCTCCGTCCATTGCCTTTTGCAGACAAAGGAATATCCAGATTTACTGCCTAATTCAGACAGACAGCCAGGAAAAGATGTTCCAAGTACCTGGGCTTTGTAAAGTCCCTACTAACCTCCATACGGTACACAATCAACGAACAGAATTCCAAACAGGTACCCACCCAAAAGATTATATTCCTGGGAGCAAGCCTGGACACAGCATCCCAGATGGCATTCCTTACACCAGAAAAGAAAACATGTTAAGTTGTCAATCTCGCCTTCATTCTTGCTTGATGGGTTCGGAGCCGATCTCTCGGCTCCGACTCGGCACTTGCTAAGCTCGAGAGTCACTTTTACCAGCTCGAGGCAGCCCCATATCCCATGATGCAAGGCAGTAAGTACCCAGATCTCGTTTGCCACTTCGCTTATGAGGTCCTCCTTTTACCAGCTCCTGGTAAGTGATTCACTTTTTTGATATTTAAGCCCCTTTTTGTAAAAAAACCTTTAATTGTTAGTTATAACTTAATTATTTACATTTTCTGACAGAAAATCCCTGTCTCTTCTAATTTTTTTTAGTCAAACTTTACCCATCCCTTCCCCTCCCTGTTAGGGTGTGTGTGTTTGTTTTATAGGAATACCTTTTTGGTATTTTATTTAAGTTAATTTTTTGACTGGTGTGTGTGTGTGTTTTGTGAAGCACCATGTCAAAGGAGAGGGTCTCAGGTTTTAAGAAGTGTGACTCGTGCTGTCAGAAGATGTCTCTGACAGACGGTCACACTTCTTGCCTGTATTGCCTGGGGCCTCTTCACCTGCAGGACTCCTGTGCTATTTGTCATTCCTTCAGCCAGAGAGTCCTGCAGGAAAGACGTAACAAGCTGATACTTAGGGGCCTTCTTAAGCCAGAGGGCTCTCCGGCTAAGTCGGCGCCATCAAAATCAGCTAAATCTTCCAAGGCCCAGGCTTCTGTTTCTAAGCCTGCGGCCTCGGCTCCGACTTCGTTCAGTCGAGATCGCTCGGCTGGAGCCGATTCTGGCTTAACAAACCCTTCGGCACCGATTGCTATCGTTGCAGATTCTGCATCGACCACTTCGGTGTCGGCTCCGATCGGTTCCGACCACCATGTGGCACAGGCATCGGTGTCGGCTCCGATCGGCTCCGACACCATTACTTTTGTGGCTGTATCGGCTCCGGCTGGAGCCGATACATCGAGGCTTCCTGTCGGCTCCGATAAATCTTCGGCTCCGACAGGATCTATAATGCTCGGTTCCGATGGCTCATTCCAGGAAGAGGTCGAGGTCTCCTTCCTGGGAGCCGATACTTTCGGCCCCGGCTCCCCCTCTTTTTTTGGAATGGAGCCATCGGAGCCGATCTTCAAGGTCATCCAGACTTTCAGACCATGACCTAGAGAGAGTGGTCAGCAGATTACTTAAGTCACAGGTACTGGCCCAAATGTTACATAGTCCGTCTCAACAGACGACTGTTGGTCCACACCCCGTTACAGTTCCTCCTTCAACTCTACCCCAGAGCTTGGAGTTGGAGTCTTCGGGAATGGTTACTGCTACGGCTGGAGGATGGATACTCCCTTCTGTTCCTTCAGCCTCTACTCTTATCTCCTCTTCGAGACCTTCCTTAGAGGGATTCGGTGGTCGGGCTTCCATGGTCTCCTCCGAGGGGGGTGAGTGGCATCGGACCCTTGTCCGAGCCGCTCTTCCCTTGGAGCCTCGGCCTTGGTGAGCTCAGCTCCGACATCTGCCTCGGAGACTTCCTTTCGGTGGTCCCTGGGTTCCTAGTTCTTGAGCGGGTTCTCTCGGACCTGCCTGGGAGGGAGCATTCGAGGTGATGAAGAGTGTGCTGGCCACTGGTATCAGTCAGCAGTCTGTTCCCGTAGCTCCTCCCTCTATAGTACCTGTTGACATCTCTGCCACTTCTCTTGCTACAGGACCCAGAGATCCTCCGCCTCAGGTTTCCCCATTGGGAATTTCCCCTCTTCCGAGGATTCTCCTGATGTTTTTGGAGATCCTCCTAGGAAGAGGACTTGTAAGAGGAAACATGTAGACTCCCCGAGTCTGTCACTTCGGATACTGACTTTGATGAGTCAGAGGGATCCCTAGATCCCCTCTGAGGATGTCTCCTTCTCAGACATCCTAGAACTCCTTAAACAGAGGAAACTGGCCCACCAATAATCCCTCTGAGGATGAGTCAGTATACCTAGAGGCGTTTGGATCTCAGCCCTCCACCTCCTGGGTGTCTCCGCCTTCGACCCCTTATGCAGGTTATTGCACGAAGGCGTGGGCAGCTCCTGACTCTGTAGAGCCAGTCCCTAGGAGGCCTTCAAAATTTATCACTGCCCCGTGTGACAAGCAATTCCTCACTAAGGGTGTCCCCGCTGATGCCATGGTGGTGGCTGCGGCCACCAAGAAGGAGCTTGCAGATCCTTCCGTGCCGTCCATCCTCCTAATAAGGACTCTAGGACCATGGATAGGTGCAGTGGCGGATGTTTTCCTCAGCGACCTTTGCTATCGTTAAGCTGAATTACCTATGTCACTTCACAAGACTCCAGAGGGATATCCTTAAGGAGCTGGGTGAAGTAGTACAGGATCCTACAGCTGCAGGGGCTCAAGAAAAAATTGCTTCGCAGCTAGGAACCCTTAATTCCATTGCAAACTCCTCCATGCGGCTAATATCTTATGCTGCTGATGGAGCGAGTAGAGCCGCAGGTACAGGTGTGGCTCTTAGGCGCCAAGCCTGGATGCGGCTATGTGATTTTGCGGATCCCTTTAAGGCGTCCTTCACAAATTCTCCCTTTGATGGGTCAGCTTTGTTTGGCCCTCAGGTGAAGGAAACTTTGACCAGGTGCGAACAAGACGGCAAGACTCTTTCTGCTGTAGGAGTCCGTTTTTCCACCCCTTCTAGACCTTATCCCAAAGGACAGAAAGGTGGGAAAATGTGGTTCCGTAAATCCCAAGGAGTCACGCCCAGATTCATGTGGTCAGTTTACCCCTAGAGGCAGAGGGGTAACAACAACAGACGCCGCTCTAGAGGCAGAGGGGGTCCGAAAAACCAGGGAAACAGAGAGCCTCTCTCTGACTAGCCCTTTCAGCATCCCTGAAATGTTGCCCGGCTGTCCCTCCTTGGAGGCAGTCGGGGGAAGATTATCACTGTACCCAGAAGCCTGGCATTCCCTCACTCAAGACAGATGGGTACAGTCGATCATATCCAAGGGTTACATAATTCCTTTCGAGGAAAGTCCCTTCCCTTCAAATTCCCTTCCAGATGTACCACCGGTCTAAGGAAATTGCAGAGTTAGAAGTCTCAAAACTACTGCAAAAAGAGCCATTCAGCCAGTTACAACAGACCATTCAGAGCCGGAATCTACTCAAGGTTCTTTTTGGTCCCCAAAAGACCGGAGACTGGAGACCAATATTGGATCTCAGCAGACTCAACAAGTCTGTCAGGAAGACAAGATTCCGAATGGTCACTCTTCAGTCAATTCTGCCCTTCTTACAGAAGGACAACTGGATGTGCTCAATAGATCTTCAGGATGCGTACTATCACATCAAAATTCACAGACGCTCCAGGAGATTTCTCCGCTTTCGGCTGGGGTCCAGTCATTTCCAGTTCAGAGCCCTGCCCTTTGGTCTCACTACAGCCCCAGAGTGTTCACCAAATGCATGGCAGTGGTCACGGCTCACCTGAGGCGTCAAGGATTCCAGGTGTTTCCGTATCTCGGCGACTGGCTCCTGTCAGCCACCACCAGGCATCAGCTTACACAAGCCAGGGATTACACAATAAACCTTTGTTCTCATTTGGGCATCTCGATCAACTTCGAAAAGTCATCCTTATCGCCCTGCCAGTCTATTACCTTCATAGGCAAACTTAAACACTGTTAGGATGTCAGCTACCCTTACAGATCAAAGAGTTTCAGACATTCAGAGTCATGTCAGAATCATTCTGGCCAACAAGAAAGTACAGGCCAGAATGGTTCTAAAGGTATTAGGTCTCATGGCTGCGGCCATTACTCTTCTTCCCTGGCTCGATTCTACATGCCTTCTTCAGTGGATGCTGTTCACACAATGGTCATACCAACAACTTCCAATCGTCACCAGATTCTGGTGACACAGACATGCAAAGAGCATCTTGCTTGGTGGATCACATCTCCTCAGGTTCACCAAGGCAGGTACTTTGTACCCCATCCCCGATAGCCACTGTCACCATGGATGCCTCCTGATCGGGTGGGGGTCATTATCAGGGCAGGATGGTTCATGGGACGTGGCAGCCGTTCGAGTACCATCTGCACATAAATGTCCTGGAGATGAGAGCAGTGCTTTTAACGTTGCAAGCCCTCAACGACTTTCTTCCCGTAGGGACAATTGCAGTCCACACAGACAACATGTCTGTAGTTTGGTATATCAACAAACAGGGCGGAACCAAGTCCTACCCCTTGTGTCGAGAAGCGCTCAGACTATGGCAATGGGCGATCTCCTCTCATCGGTTTCTGGTAGCAACGCATATCCCTGGGAAAACCAACATTGTAGCGGACAGATTGAGCAGAGCTATTCTCATGCCTCACGAGTGGTCTCTCAAGCAATCTATAGCGGAAGAGATTTTTCTGGAATGGGGTCGTCCATGCTGCGATCTTTTTGCTACTCCCCAAAACAGCAAATGTCCAGACTTCTTCTGCCTCTTCCCTCCATCAGGCCATCCCCCCAGAGACGCTCTGACCCAGGATTGGCCCCAGGGACTTCTTTATGCCTTCCCTCCATTTCCTCTGATCCCTCAGGTTATCCAGAAAGCTACCGTTTTGAGAGCCAAATTGATTCTCATTGCCACTTACTGGCCTCGACAAGTTTGGTTTCCGTTCCTCCATCATCACCTTTTGGTGCAGCCGTGGCATCTGGACCCAGTGCCAGATCTTCTGATTCACCAATCGGGTCAGCTGCACCGGTCAATCCCTTCTCTCAACCTCACAGCATGGTTGCTCCACTTCCTTCCTTAGCCAGGCTTCCTTTGATCTCTAACCCAGTTAGAGACATCATAGTAGCTTCGCTAAAATCCTCTACCAGGAGGATTTATACAAGCAAATGGAAACGTTTCTCTTATTGGGCTAAGGCCAAGAATATTGATCCTTTTACTGCCCCTGTTCAGGCAGTCCTGGACTTTTTAGCAGAGATTTTTCATGCAGGCTCCTCTTCTTCCACAGTCAGAGTTCAATTGGCTGCTATTTCCAATTTTCATGTCGGGATAGCAGATCATAATATTATGTCCCATAGGCTCTGCAGGGCCTTCTTGAAAGGAATTTTCCTACTAAAGCCTCCAATCAGGAATCCTCCTCCTCAGTGGGATTTAAATTTAGTGCTGACATCCTTAATTCTTGCCCCTTTCGAGCCAGCTGTTTCTTGTTCCCTGAAATATCTTTCTTGGAAAACTTTATTCCTAGTGGCTATTACATCGGCCAGGAGGGTGTCTGAACTTCATGCTCTTCGGTTCGACCCTATTTGGTTTTTCACAAAGACAGAGTATCTTTGAGAACTAACCCAACCTTTTTGCCTAAAGTCGCTTCAAAGAACAATTTGAATCAATCCATTGATCTCCCTGTATTTTTCCCCAACTATTCAGATAGAGCTGAACAAAAGCTACATTATCTTGATGTCCACCGTCAACTTAGATATTATTTGGACAGAACAAAAATTTAGAAAATCTGATCAACTTTTGTTTCCTATGCGGATAATAAAAAAGGCCTTCCTGTTTCTAAAGTGACTTTGTCTAGATGGCTTTCTTCGGTCATCTCTGAAATTTATCTACTCAGGGGAAAACAGCTGTGCTCAAAACCTAAAGCACATTCAACTAGGAGCTTAGCTACTTCTACAGCCTTTCAAGCTAGACTTCCTTTAGACACTATTTGTGCAGCGGCCACTTGGGCCACTCCTCACACTTTTGTTTCCCATTACAAATTGGATTTGGCCTCCAGGGACAGAGCCAGTTTTAGCTCTACAGTCCTCAAGAGTTTGTTCCATTGAGCCACCCAGGATAGAGGTGCTAGGGGCCGGTCCCATCAAGCAAGAATGAAGGCGAGATTGACAACTTAACATTAAGAAGTTATGTACCTACCATAACGTTCCATGTTAGTTGTCTTCTCTCGCCTTCTTTCTTCGACCCTCCTTCCCCCTGGCCTGGACAGACCTTGTTATAAGAAACTGTTATGCTGAAGACCATTTAGACCTGGTCCTTCTTCCATCTGTAGTTTTCTTTCTTCCTTTGGGAAGTATTTTATGCTTGGTGCTTTTGCCCTTTGTCATCAAACGAGATCTGGGTACTTACCGCCTTGCATCATGGGATATGGGGCTGCCTCGAGCTGGTAAAAGTGACTCTCGAGCTTAGCAAGTGCCGAGTCGGAGCGAGGGATCGGCTCCGAACCCATCAAGCAAGAAAGAAGGCGAGAGAAGACAACTAACATGGAACGTTATGGTAGGTACATAACTTCTTATTTCCTGACAGCCTACTTTTTTCAACTAGCCACCAGACCCCAGTTATCTACAACGAAAATCCTGCAAGCTCTGGGGTTCATGGCATCTTGCATTCTAATCATTCCATATGTCAGACTGCATATGAGGAAACCTCAGTGGTACCTAAAAAGCCTTTGGTGTCAACACTATCAAGACCTGGAGACTCTTATACCCATGATACCATGCCTTAGAAAAGATTTTCTTTGGTGGGCAACAGCATGCTCCCATAACAAGGGACTACCTTTCTCACCACCCCCCGCCACCTAGACCCTCATCACAGACGCATCAGACTATGCCTGGGGTGCACACCTGGACGGCAGGTGTATACAGGGCCAATGAAGCCCACAGCAAATCTGTCTGCACATCAGCCAAAAAGATATGATAGCTGTCCAGCACACCATAACAGCTTTCAAGCCCCTTCTCTCCCCAGGGACTCTCCTGATCAAAACACACAACACCACTGCGATGTATCAACAAGCAGGGAGGGACTCACTCCTACCGTCTGTGCAGGATGGCCATGACCATTTGGCACACAGCCTCTGCCATGCAACTCCACCTGTTAGCACAATTCCTACCAGGTTCTCAAAACTCTCTGGCAGACCACTTAAGCAGAAATCTTCTGGACCCACACGAGTGGCAGCTCGACAAAAGAACCTTCACCCTTTTTGTTGTATCTTTCGGCTTTTCCTGGTTAGGGGTCGCCACAGCGGAACTCCGGTCCGCTAATGATTGGCAGTAGATTTTTGCGTACCGGGTTGCCAACCCTGACATACAACCTTCAACGAAGGTACGCCCATTCACGCATGTCTCCACACAGAAGACACTTTAGCTGAGAATCGAACAGGACAACGTCTTATTGTGAGGTGACAATGCTACCCGCAGCACCACTACCGCGGTTAAAAGAACCTTCACCCTAATAACTCAGAAATGGGGCACCCCGAAGGTCGGCCTCTTTGCCTCCCACACCAACCATCAACTCAGCAAATTCTGCACCAGGGAACATCACTGCATGGCTTGGAATGCCCTGTCCTTCCCCTGGGTCAGTCTATTGGTCTGTGCCTTTCTTCCACTACCTCTCATCCCCAGGGTACTCATCAAAATAAAGGAGGAAAAACCAAGGACAATTCTTATTGTGCCAGACTGGCCTCGCCAGCACTGGTACCCACTGCTGCACAGCCTGTCCTCACTGCCACCATGGCATCTCACTCAGATTCCAATCCTTCTGACCCAGAGGGAAGGAAAATTCATGCATCCCCAATTGCAGATCCTTAATTTGGCAGCTTGGCTTGTTCCCTAACCCTTGATGAATCTGCCAACCTCAGTAAACAGATTCTAGATGTTTTACGTAAGGCCAGTCGCCCTAGCACTAGAAAGTCTTATGCTGACAAATAGAAAAGGTTCTGCACCTGGATTCAGGCTAAGGGAGCCAATAGTGCACAGCCCACCCTCCCTCTCATCCTGGATTATTTAGCTGACCTGCTACACAGCGGTCTCTCTTTTTCCTCTATTAAAATTCATCCCTCTGCTATCTCTGCTCATTTCTCCACTGAGCAGCCACTTTTCTCACACCCTGTGATCAAACAGTTCCTAAGAGGGGCTAGCAACTTAACGCCACCCAGAAGAGCACCAACCCCAACTTGGGACCTTAACTTTGTGTTGGAAAAGCTCACCCTGTCCCCCTTCGAACCAGCCTCTTCAGCAGAGCTAAAATGTATCTACCTGGAAGACAGCTTTCCTGCTGGCCATCACTTCAGCCAGAAGGGTCTCCGAGCTGCAAGCACTCATGGCTGTGGAACCTTTCATCATCTTCCATGCTGACAGGGTATCCCTCAGGACTAACCCATCCTTCATGCCCAAGGTAGTGTCCAGTGTGGCTCTCAACCAATCCATTCATTTGCCCACTTTTTCCCTAACCCACAGAACAAGGGAGAAAGGATCCTGCACTCTCTAGATGTGCACAGACAGCTCAGCTTCTGTCTAGACAGGACTAAATCCTTCAGAATGTCTGATCAGTTGCTGGCTAGCTTTGCTGCAGGGGCAGAGGGAAAAGCCATCTCCAAACAAACCACTTCTAAATGGATAGCACACTGCATCCATTTCTGCTACAAGCAACACGGAAAACTTCCCCCGAGGGGGTCAGGACTCACTCCACCGGAGTAGCCTCCTCCTTTGTAGCTTTCCTCAGAGGAGTCCCCACCAGCGACATTCTGGCGGCTGCCACCTGGACATCTGTTCACACCTTTACCAGACATTACCACCTGCCTATCTTATCCAAATCCAGGGCAGGGTTTGCCTCTACAGTCTTGCATGACATCCTAGCCAGCCCCTAGTTTCCTTGACTGCCTTCACCCATTTCCTCAGCTTTGGGAATCAAACTAAATGTGATGACTGCAGCAGTGAAACACAAAGAACGTAGTGCAGTTGTGTACACTTACATAAATGTAGATGTTCGAGTGTATTCACTGTTGCAGTCTTGATTTCCCTCCTTCCATCCCCCTCTTCTTTCTTCTCTTTCCTTACAAGGGACATATTGGTATTTACTTTCTACTGGTGGGGTTCTTCCACCTGAACCTGGCTCCCACTTGGGGGCTCCTGACAGGTTAGGGCAAGAAAAACTGATGTAATGGCATCAGCTGCCTTACTTTATACTACTGTCGACCTGATGTCAGTCCTGAAATGACCGCAATCGACACAGAAATACTAAACCTCTGAAATTTGGGCCGGCCGTGGGCTACCCTGGCAGGGATAATCCAAATGTGATGACTGCAACAGTGAATACACTCGAACAACTATATTTATGGTAAGTGTACACAAATGTATGTTTCCCATCCAGTCGTCCAGGTTCCTCTTAAAGAGGGTTAGTGTGGTACTCTGCTTGACATGGAGGAGGGAGTCTGTTCCACAGTTGGCGGGGGGAGTCTTTGGGACACAAATCTATCCCACCAACAAGTTCTGTTAATGTCACAGATCAGGTTGAGGCCTTGTGTGGGGTTACACGAGTGGAGTTTGGGTTATGGATGGTGCAGCAACTCCATCAAGCCTGGGTCTGAGATGGCCTTGCATGCCAGGCACAAGTCACCTCTGAGCAGTCTGTATGAGACTGAGTAGAGGGACAGGGCTTTTAGCCTGTCTGTATAGAATAGCTGTTTGAGACCCTGGATTTTCCTGGTCTCTCCAGCTGCTGCATGTGCTTCGCAAAGTACATGCCAAAGGGGGCATTGTACTCAATAATGGGTCTGATAAGGGTGGAGTACAGGGATGTTATGACCTCCTTGTTCCTGGATGAAATACCCTTACTTATGAGGTGGACCATGTAGAAATCCTCCCGTACATTGTAGGCAACGTATTGGTCAAAGGTCAGTTTGCTATCAACCTTGGTGCCAAAGTCCCTCATGACGGATTGCATGCTTAGTATGTTGTTGTTAATGTGATAATTAGTGGGGACGCCACTTTCCCCAAAGGAGATAATGATGCATTTCTTGGCATTCAGTTTGAGGCCATGCTTCTGGCACAAGTCATTATTTTGGGTAAGGCCCTTTTGGAGGATGTTCACATCACTAGGGGAGTTTAAAACAATGCCAAGCTTGCAGTCATCTGCAAACTTGGTAAGCCACCGACCACTAGTTTTGGCTTGCACCACAGAAAAGTATATCCCAAACAGTAGAGACCCCAAGACCGATCCATGGGCTATACTGCTTGTTACGGGTCTACTACTAGAGGTGGGTTCCCCTAATTTAACTGTGTGGGTTCCATCAATGAGCCATTTATCTACTTGTCTGGTAATGTACGGGTTTATGCCTAGCTGGGAGAGTTTGTCTATTATGCCCGAATGGGAATAGTGTCGGAGGCTTTGGCTAGGTCAGGGTAGGTGTTGTGCACAGTCTTCCCCTCGTCCATGGCTTTGGCGACTGTTTTGAAGAAGTCAACCAAGATTGACAGGCAATAGAGCTGAGAGATCATGCCTAAGTTCATGTAGAATGCAGTCAGGGATGTTGTCAAGTCCCATGGAAACTGTATATTTTACCTTTAAGAGGGCATTAAAGGCCTTCTCCCTGGTTATGAGGGGAGGGGGGCAGGTGCTGTGGATGTCCTGGTTTACTGTTGGGTGGGGCAGGGGTATGAAGTTTTCACCCGGAC